>NC_087069.1:56280951-56393451 GCF_963678635.1 Symsagittifera roscoffensis
CAAGGTCTCTTCCGGATTCTTCCTCTGTCGACACTTGTTCTATACTGCAAGTTCATTACAGGTATCTTCAACTAATTTGGGCAAGTATCAAGTCCAATTTCACCTCTAAAACGAGTTATGTTTAAATAACCAATCTCCCAAGGTTTTTATTTTATCATCCCGTAAACATTCCGACCTCCTGAGGGCAAGGGAAGACCATTTCTATGGGCTTCTACTTCATTCTTAGCATCTAAAATTCCGATCTATACTCTATTCAAATCCCAATCTTCTCGCTATTAGGGAAACATAATTTGCTGATTCGGGGTCAAATTGGGCTAAAAAGCCACCTCCGGCGAGCTGAAAATATCCCGTCCCTTTATGTTATTTAGGAGACCTACTTCCCATGCTATGCTCCTGTTACCGTCAATTTTTTCTTGGATTAATTTTCCTCAATCTGATTTAATTTCAATAAATAGCTCATTCGCCAGTTTAGTTGAACCCAATGTTTGCCAAGTCCATTTTTATTAGTTTCAACACCTCAATGTTTCAATTTATAAGCTAAACACCTATCGGCTTCTACCTCCTTTCCCAATTGGTAAATTCCCTCTCCTTTATAAGAAAGGTGGCCGTATTTCGTTCCCAAGGGTTGGAGTTGGGGAATACTACACTTTCCGGTAAAAATCATCACTTGAAATGTAAGTGTGAAAAGCAAATTTAAACTGGAACTATAAATGCAGTAAAACCAGAGCCAATTAAGAAAACATGGCCTAGCGGTCTAACCTAAAGTCCAAATCTAGCTCCAGACCCTCTGAAGTAGGTTCGAGCCTCCCCCCCCCCCAAGGGCATATGCCATTTAGTTTTTAGTTGTTAATAGAAAAAAATTCGGTTACCTTATTGACTATTTTTGTGTGCGTTTAAAGATTTATAATCTGCGTTAATGGTTGATTCTGTTCAGAAAATTTCCCATTACTTTCTGCATTTATTATTGATTTGTTTTGCTGTTTTTTTCCCGGTAAAATCTCACTAACCGGAAACTTTTGGAACCCGCTTTTTCTACCAAAAACCGATCTACCCTACAACAACTTGTAAGACGCATACCCAAACCTCAGTTTTCTCTGCAAAACTATAAGAAAGCTATTTGAGAACTTTGGCGAATTATATATTTTTAACAGCCAGCCAAAAGAAAAAAGTGCTAATCTTTGATCTTGATGTGTTTGACACCGCACGCGAAAAGTAGGAAGTGATTAAACAAAAAATCCGAAAAATCAAAAATTTTGACTCTAAAACAAAAATTTGGTTATAACTAGATATACATAGTTCAGAATCGATATAACGAATCCAAACCGACTCGATAGACAACGTGTTTGAATTTTTTTTCAAAAACTTTGGCGAAAATTAGAAAAAGTTTACAATTTTTTCCAAATCGAATAATTTTGTTGCCAACGTGATCGAAATCAGAAACACAAAAAAAAAGGAAAACATTTTCGAAAAAAAATTTCAAAAAAAGGTGACAAACCAATAGAAGAGCGCGAGGATTGCTTGATTTTTATATCTGATAGACCCGTATTCTCATATCAGGTCAATACCTTAGATTTCCTTTCAACTCCGGTTTCTTCCGGAAAGATGTTGGATTCTCAAAATCTGGTTGACTTGAGTCCCATCTTTTCTTCGTTTTTTTTTGTCATATGAGTCCTTAAATGTACATCCTAGCCGATGGTTCATTAAATCACGCACTCAAAACCATTCCTTTAACATCACAAAAACGTACTTCTGGTACTTGCCTCGCTATTCCTGGTGTAGGTCTTAATCGTAACGCAGAAAAACAATCGAAAAACTGGTCATTACTACTTAAAGAGCTTTTTATCCGATAGGACTGATATAGTAACCTGGCAAGATGGTATTAAAATTTCTGTCAGTCGACATCATACTATAAATTGAGCTCTCTCGTAGAACGAAAAACTTACTATCCTATTTCAATAAAAACATAATATAATTGCTATTACATACTGTCAGCGCACTGGAATGCCGAATTTATTTAACTTCATAGGTACATCTGTAATATTAGTGTTAAGAATAAGGATAGATCTTATATCAAAAACAAAAGCCAAGGATGAGCTTTTATTCGCCAATATGTTGAACTTCACGAAGAAGCTCACCTGGAATTGAAAACATTCACAATAGTTAGACGGTACTATAAAAACGTACGCCTTCTCAAAGCATGGGCAATACCATCTCAGAAAAAGCGTAGAGCTGAAACGAACCGCCGGATAGATGCCTTAGCAGCCAAGTCAAAGTATATTGAGTTAAAAATATAGTAAAATAAATTTGTGACTGTATCTGTTCCTTTTTCGTCGATCGCGGTAAATCTTGAGTTGGACTACCCCTCCCTTCCTGGTAAACTAAAGTGTAACAATCAACTTGCAACTCTGATTTGTTGTAGGTAGGGGGAGTGACATCACACTTGATGTAGGGGGAGTGACATCACACTTGACTTGAAAACTTCTTTTCTCGGAAAGTCCTTATTCGCACATCTTCTAGCTGAGTTTATGTTGTAGTCATGACATACAAGCACACTCAAAAAATCAATAAGTGTTCCTCGAATGGCATTCGGGCATACCTATCTTAGGTCAGCTAAAAATTCCGCGCTGCTATTTTCCTCTGCAGCTGACAAAACTGAAATACATATTTCGGCGATAGTTCGCAGGAGGTCTTCAGTGCATTTGGAGCACTTTTAATTAAAGCACTTTACCATCCCGATTATCGGTGCTTTGATGTAGACAGATAGCACCTGCGTGCTCAAGTGGCTCCGTTTGTCATCAAAGTAATCGGTTTTTGTCGCAGACCGAATAGACAAAATTTTTGAAATCGAGTGGTTCCATGTCAACACCGGTAACAATCCCGCAGACACGAGCACCCAAGGTATTGCCGCCGAAGCTTTAAAAGACAGCAGCTGGACCCAAGATCCAAGGCTCCTAAAAGCCCGTGACTGGCTTTTCTGTCCGAATGTTGAGGTAGTCACTAAAATGAGACTCTGAGGACCCGTTGACGATGCTTTTGATACCGCATCAAATGTCGTCGCAAACCCGTCGCGACAGAATTCAAATTACTAAATCCTGAGAAAATGTTAACAATTTAAGTCCTATTGCAACTTTTTCGCCTTTTTTGGTCCTGGTGGTCTTCTCCGGTCCACGGGCCGCTAAAACCGTCTCTCTGATGTCGATTTCAGAACAAAAAATCCCATCAGACCTGATGATCGTCACCCTTTTGTGAAATTATTTGTAAATAATCTGCACTGCAAACATGAACATCAATCTATGGACTGTCTAGGTTCTTTCATTCAGTTAGATGATGCCATCTTAAAAAAAGATCCCTACTTCGCAACATTGAGCTTAATTGCGTGACTTTTCGTGAACCGAAGGTGAAAACTGTCACACCGTTAATGTCCGAACTGCCAGTCGAAGGTTTACGATACCGCCAGGCACCGTTCAGCAACTGCGGCGTAGACAACTTCGAACTCTTCTTTGTAACGGTTCGCCGGAGTTTCAAGAAAAATTGGGCATTTTTTTTTTATCACAAGAGCCATTCACATAGAAATTTTTCCGTCAATGGATGCTAGCTCTTGCGTAATGGGAGTAGAAAGAATCATCGCTGGGCGTGGAATCTCATCAATTATTTGGTCTGACAATGGAATGAACTCTGTCGGCGCAGAGAAAGAGCTTATTCTGTGCACTCGAGCGGGGAATGACCTGGCACCCGCCCTTTTTGTACATAAAGGTATAGAATGGAAGTACAACCCTGCATCAGTGCCACACAAACCTTGGCTCGTGGGAACGGCTTGTATGTAGTTGCAAGAGAGTATTCTACTCAAGACTCACACTTCGCAAAATGATTGAAGAAAATCTTCAGATAAGTTTCTGCCTCGTTGAACAATCTTTAAATGCACTTCCTCATAAACCTGTTAGCAGAGACCCAATTTGCCGCTCCAAGCTTTTGCCAACGTCATCTGGTTTCGATGGATACGAGAGTATGCACCTTCTCTCAACAAACGCCATAAGTGGCTCATACCCGCCTAACTTGACCTCAAGTCCGGAGAACTTGTTTGGATTGTAAAGTAGCACTCGCGGATAGTACCACCTAGCACCTAACTTAAGCCTGAACTTTGGCATATATGCGATTGCCCACTCCGTGTTACTGAAAACAGCTACAGGATATTTAAGTCTTCCTCTTGTAAAACTCGCTCCGGTACTCGCTCCTTTGGGGCCCGAGGATGTTTCCATTTGGAATGTAGGCGTGAAAAGCAAATGCAAACTGGAACTATAAATGCAGTAATAAGAAATAAAAACACATGGCCTAGCGGTCTAAGCTGAAGTCCAAATTTAGTTCCAGCCCCCCCTGGTGTAGGTTCTAGCCCCCCCTTCCCCCCAAGGCCATGTGGCCATTTAGTTGTTCATAAAGAAAGGGTTTGGTTACCTTTTTATACTAATTTTACGTGATAGTTATATAATAGTTATTTAACTGTTATTCAATAATTACGTAATAATTAGGTAATAGCGTAAAAACTACGGAAGCTCGTGTAGCGAGCTCGTAAAAATTTAAAACGAAAAACCAATCGAATTCGACCTTCTCTGACCTCAAAAAGACAGGTTCTTGGCTGCTAATTTTCGTGTTTGCTGTCAACTATTGCTGCAAAAACTGATACTAAGGTGGGTTTGTGTGCGTTTTAAGATTTATAGTCTGTGTTAATGGTCAATTCGTTCTAGAAAATTTTGGCATTCATTATCGATTTATTTTGCTGTTGATTTCCCGATAAAGTTTCAGTAAATTGATACTTTTGGAACCCGTTTTTTTTTTAACTACCGAAAACAGATCTACCCTACAACAGCCGGACACGAAAATGCGTGTAAGAAGAATTTTATATTAAATTTCAGCAGCCCATAGGGGTCCTACCTACCAAATTTCATCCATATCCCGTTAACAATTCCAAAGTTATGCAATTTCTAATGTCTAAATTCACTTTCTCCGGGAAAAGGCTAGTAACACCGGAAGGAGCTGCCTGAGGGGTTTTACCCAGGTTAAGTCGTTTTTTGGGGTTGGTGTTTAGTGTCTATTACCGCCATAAAGTCAATATATTCTCGCTCATTATTTTGCGTAAATTGACTATTCCCGGGACCGCGAAACGTTTTCCGGAAATCGGGTGGGAACTATTTGCATAGGGCATAGCACCGGCAGTAGGGGTCCAGGGGGTCTGGGATTCTAAATTTAAGTTAACCTCAACTAGGTCTATAACATACTCTAGTTTAGCTCCATTCCAACCGCGCCTAGCAAACACCAAAATCACATCCTACCTAGCAAAACGCCAAAATCACATCCTACCTAGCAAAACACCAAAATCACATCCTACCTAGCAAAACACCAAAATCACATCCTACCTAGCAAAACACCAAAATCACAGCCTACCTAGCAAAACACCAAAATCACATCCTCCCTAGCAAAACACCAAAATCACATCCTACCTAGCAAAACACCAAAATCACATCCTACATAGCAAAACACCAAAATCACATCCTACCTAGCAAAACACCAAAATCACATCCTACCTAGCAAAACACCAAAATCGCATCCTACCTAGCAAAACACCAAAATCACATCCTACCTAGCAAAACACCAAATTCACATCCTACCTAGCAAAACACCAAAATCACATCCTACCTAGCAAAACACCAAAATCACATCCTAACTAGCAAAACACCAAAATCACATCCTACCTAGCAAAACACCAAATCTTTGAAAAATGAGAGAAAAAGAAACGTTTTTTTTTATTCTTGTACACCTACTTCTAGCTGAATCTATTTTTAATGGTTTTTGCACAAAGCGACTGTTTTATTGGATTTTGCGAAAAATGGCTTCACTAGAGTCAGTTGGGCTAAGAAGAACAGCTTGCGGGAGCTGTTTCTGTTGTGTTCTGTTGTGTTGTGTTGTGTTGTGTTGTGTGCAATCTAAGTAAAGTGTGACACTGACCTGGTTTCCTCCAGCAGGCGAAGAACCTCTCCTTGCAAGTGCCCTTGTTCTTGCCCCCTTTGCTCTTCGGACCCATCTCACAACACCCCCACCCACCCTCACTCTTCTTTGTCCACTCAGACTACACACCCCCACCTCCACCTCTGTTCACACTCCCCCTTCGTTTTTTCTTCCTCCTCTTCTTCTTCTTCTTCTTCTTCTTCCTCTTCTTCTTTTTCTTCTTTTTTTTTCAAGCAGACAGGTTTTTAGATGTGCTTATTGTAATTATACGTCATCTACCAAACACCACAAAACTCCAACGTAATCTCCTCAAAAGATATCATGAATCGATTGTTTCAGAAATGTTTTCTTAGTGTTTAATTCATTTTATGCTCGTTTTATGAATGAGAGTGTTGCCAAATGCAGTCCAGCTGATCTCAACTTATGAAACGTCAAAAGTCAGTGGTCTCGCTGAAGTTGCACTTTTTCCAAATTTCAATCGCGTTTTATTTTAAGTTACGTCATATTTTTTGTTATTTTTGTTCAGCTTTTTATGCAAACCCCACAATTTACGAGCCACCCCCCCCCCCCCCTATTACGGGGGGGGGGCATAGTTGAGGACGTGAGTGAGGGGTAGTTAACCGTGATTATAGGGATGAACTTGTTCGTCTGTGCTCGAGTTATGACAATAAGTAGAAAATAAAAACAAAACATTCACGAAAATCGATTATATTGAAAACAAAAACGAATTTTAATCGATTATATTGGAATATAATGCATATTTATTTTTGAAAAAAAAATGATTTTAATATTGTCTAAGTTTGCCATGATAACCGATTATATAGACAAAATTTTGATCAAAAAAATTCCCTATAATCGATTTCTATCTATGAAACAGTGATGCGGGCTCACTCACCCTTGCCCTGGGTATTTATTCGGCTCAATTTTTAGTTAGTTGCCGCCAGTCAAATCAACAGTACCCATTACCCAGTTATAAATGACCAACACTGTGAGTTAGGACCGAAGTGTATAACTCATAGAGTAATTTCGGATAGGGTACACCGTCTGCTCGTCACGCTATCTTATTTTCGGCCGGATAGATTCGTGCAACTTCTTAGTCTAATACTGATCCTAATCTTACTCTTATACTATCTAGTCTCAGGTTGTTTAACTAGTCTCTGCTAGGCTCAATAGATCTAGGGTATACTGGTTTATTGCGGCTGCTGAAGTACTCGGGAGAGTTCAACTAATTTCTATGTTAAATTCAAATCTCTCTGGTGCTGAAATTACAAGTAATTTCAGCACTTACAAATAAGTGGATTGTTAGTTAGATGGATCATGATTGGTTAATATTAAATACTTTACATTGGTAAAATATCTAATTTATCCAATCATAAAATGTAGTTTAGATCAGGTTCCACCCATCCGGGTTTTACAGAGTTTTTTAGAATAGTCTTTCTGCAATTCAAAAGATGGATGATGGACGTTGGTATTTGGCGAACATCTTATTTCTTCTGGGTTTTCTTATTAGAGAAGTCCCAGATTCAATCGTTGTGTCTTCTCAAGACAACGACTGGGTTTTCGCAACAAACTCAAATCTGATTTCAGAATGGTTGGCTATGTCAGGTTTTTCTGTTTCATTGGTGAGAACTTCTTTGTGTTTGACCTTGTCTGGGAATGGCGTGGAGATTGTGCGTGGAGGGGATGCCTGGTTACTCGGATCTGTACGTATACTTGAACATCGAGGTGGTCATTGGTCTAGTTCAATGAAGTCCTTTTCTGCGAAGTCAAGTCGTACTCTAAATCCTTTGAGTTGTGATTGTGGGCGGCATATTGATTGTAGTTGGCCATTCTTTCTCGAGTGTAGTAGGGTCGTTTTGTCTTTGGATGTTCGTCCTTGGTGTTGTATTCTGATCTATGTATTGCATAATGTAATTTACATTTTATAAATCTTTTATTAGTTTAATATTTTTTAATTATGATTTTAGTTAGTTGTTTTCACAAAAGCTTTTTGTTTTAGTTCAGTTATTTTGAAGAGTTACTCACCCTTGAGTAGCTCTTATTAAAAATAGGAGTGTGGTCACAAAGCGTGGATGTAGCACGGTGGGTTAGGCCGGCTATAGAGCATGCTCAGGACGTCCTTTCTGGTGGGTTAGGCCAGGAGTGGGAGTATGATTGCATGCGGTTTTTGTGAGAGGTCCTGTTATGTGACAACGTTTTATGTTGGGTTTGTTGTGGTTTTTCTTATGTTTTGTTGGTTGTGTCCTTTTTTCAAAAATCAAATTGTTTGTGGTATGGGTTTGTCTTTCGACTTTTTTGTGTTTTATTATTTCTTTCTTAGACTTTATAATAGTCTTCAAAAGAATAAATTATCCAGTTTTAAACTGGGTTAATCCGGTTTGGGTACCGTTGGTTTCCTTTTTTTGTCATGCTGTTATGCTATGTGTTGTGGTGTTTAGTAAGCTGCATTGGTTAGTTTTGTTTAGTATATAATTCCTTTCCAACCGGGTTAAAGGAAAGTTTGAAACGTGTTATCTTGTGTTAGAGTTATCGAGTGTGAAAGCTTGAAACTGAAATTCATTATTTTAAACAATTCTTCGTGGGCGAGCTGTGCGAGTTTGGATAGAATTCTTGTGCGAGTGAATGAAAATAGCAAAAGGTTAGTACTGTATTTGCTTCTTATTAATTTACTACATAGAATTTTATCTTTACTGCTAGTTGTTGGGGAAAATTAAGTTACAAATTTTCATCATTATTAGATTTACTGCTTGTGGGGGAAAAATTTATAAATTAATTTACTGCATTGGTATTATATTTATTTAATTGTTGGTGCAAAAATTTAATAGGGTTTTAAACAGTTTTGAAGAAGTTTGCTATTTTTTATTTTTCTTTTGTGAATTCTTCAGATGATCTAAAAGAGGATGAAGGCTAAAATTCTAAAGAAAACATGGATAAAGAATGATGAGTTTCTAATATTTAAATTAATTAGTAATATGTATAATTCATAATTACCTGTTAGTCGTCGGGGAAGAAACCGTGGGGGAAAATGTCGTGGATGAGATCTGAAGTTGTTAGTAGTTTGGCTAAGATGCGGATGATATTTTTAGTTTGAAGCAGTGGCCAAAGCAATTGAAGTGCCTTAATGGTGGTTAGTTCTTCAGTGCCAACTGCAAATTCATAAGGTGTGTTTTGGATTAGATTATATAATTTGTGGTTGAATTTAGTGTTATGGATGAATTCTAAAATGGGGATTTCTATAGGTTGTACAAACTCGTGTGGGATGAAGAAGGGTCGGGATTCTTCTGCGTTGAAGGTCTTGGTGATGGGACAAAAGATATACATTTGGGTTATGGGATCATAATTTCGAAGAATACCATGAAGGTTAGTATCTTTAATGCAATATGTGAAGTTAAGAAACAATGGTGAGGTGTATTTGGAATTGATGAATTGAAAACGATGGTGTGGTTGTCTGGAGGGAGTGTGTAGGTCAAAGTGATTTTGGATGAAACGATAATAAGTATATGTGTGTGTTTGTTTAGTGCGCAACATAATATCGTACGAGCAGTGCAAATCTCTTTCATGTGGTGCAAGGAAATGAAAGGTTAGTGAAAATATTTGGAAGCGTTCTTTAAAACTTTCGTAGGCTTGCGTGTCTGTTAGTGCTTCTGAGATAATGTGGTCAAACTTGCGATCGAAGATATTTAGTGTAAATACATATGGTGTTTTAATGAAAAATTTCTCGGTGATTTGTGGGTTAGCGAAGCGATCGTCGTCTAAGAATTGATCTTGGTTAGTTCTGATGATGTTATGATCGTAATATTCTAGTGTATATTCATTAGCTCGGGGTGCAGTGTGTGTTTTTAGTGATTTTTTATATCCAATTTAAGTAAATTGTCTAGGTGTTAGTGGTGTAGTGAGTCGATATAGCATGTCCTTATTTCGTTCTATATCGATATGAGTGTTAGATAAAGGTAAGCAAAGGGGATTTGTAAAATGATAATATGAGGTCCAAGGAAGGGTAGGCATTAAAATGTATTCGTCTACAAAGTTACGTGTCTCGTTAGTGTCAAGAGGGGTGTTTAAGGTGTATTGTGGAAATGAGGGTAAGGTGATAGCTAAAAATTCTTTTGTGTTAGTGTGTTGTGGATGGTTGATATATTCACGGGCTGTTCCTGGTTTCGCTGGGAAAGGATGGTTGGGGAACTTCCTTTTAAAAGTGCGGTAAGCTCTATTAGTGCTGAGTGAAAATTCAGTAGTTGTGGATGATGGTGCTAATGATTCAGTATAAATTGAAGAGGGTGTAGGGGTAGGAGGGTTGGATGAATCTATTGTGGATGAGATTTGGTTTATGGTTGGGGTGTCAAGGTGATAGGATTGTTGTTGTAGGGTAATGAAATTATCTAGTTCTGGGGAGATTCGGGGGGTGTCTGAAGAATGAGATGATTGGTCTGAGTGAAGTGAGGAGTAGGTTGGAGTGACTTGGGAAGCATAAGAGGGTGTAGAATTGGTTGGGTCAGGGTTATTTGGTAGTATGGGTTGAAAAGGGGGTTGGGAAAAATTTAAGGGATTGGTGTGAAAATTATTTGATGGAGATGGTTCAGAGTCGGCAAATTCATCGGGGGTTTCAATATTCGGGTTATTGAGTTGTGAGATGGAGTATAAAACTGAGATGTGTGAATTAGTATCGGAATTCATGCCGGATGTTACATTACTGGATGGGAAATCGGGTGGCGGAAAAGCAAAAAGTGGCATTATTGGGATTGGAGTGGTGAGGTTGGTTGGGTGGGAATTTGATCGGTGTAGGGATCCAAGTTGTCGGCTCATCGTGGGCTAAAAAATTTATTATTTTGAGACTGAAAAGCGGTGGTATGGGGTTGTTCTATAATTTGTTCATAAGTATTTTCATCTTGTGAGTGGTGTGGCATTATATGTTGGATGGGACTTTGTGATATGGTTGGTCTAAAATTATTATGTGTTATGGCTAAATTTCGAAAATTACGTGGGACTAGGGATAATGGATGGTTATGTGGTAGGGGTGGTAACTGTGGTGCTGTTGGTGTTGTGTCTGCATTGTTATGTTATTCGTCGTATGTGTTCTGTCTTGTTGCTATTTTTGTGTTATATTCTTTTATTTGTGCGTCTAAAAGAATTTTGTTTATAGATGTAGAAAATATTCCAAAAAATCCTGCAAATAGTATGCGTGCTACACTTGCTTGTCTATTGACTTGTGTGTGTATAGCACATGTGTTATAGATTCCTTTTAAGAGTGAAAAAAGAAATCCAATAAAGTTAAACATTGCGTATAAAATAGTCAGTTTTTCTAAGATGTAGTAGGGCCATCCTAGAAAATCAAGAATTTCATTCTTGAGTGTAACAAAGCTAAAAATATTGATAGGTGATATATCTTGGGGACGGTATTTTTCACCGTTTAGATATATATAATCTTTAATGTCTTTAAAATATCCGCTATAGTCTTGCGTATAGATGTCTGCAAATCCTGCGGTTTCGGCAAGTTTGCGTAAGTTTTGGTCAATTGATTGTCTTTGTATTGTGTCCATTTGTGTTAATAATTCCTGGAATTGTTGTGTTCTAATGTGATGTTGAATATCTGATTTTGAGTATATTCCTATTGATTGTAAGTCTATATTTGGGTTTCGAGCGATAGCGCGAATGCTTTCTGGTGAAAATTTTTTGAGTGATTGCATTAATGTGGGATATGGGGTGAGAAGGTAATATTTATCTTCATCAGGGTTTAGTTGTACTACGTTGTGGCTATTTTTTGATCCACATGGAACTGCGGTATCCCAGAAATAGGTTCTTCGTGAAAGTGTGTCAACGAAATGTACTTTATTCTTAAAAAAGATAGGGATTCTTTTATAACATCGTTTATCTTCAAAAACGTATAGTGGTGATACTTTTTTAGTACAAGTATAAAACCATAAGATGTTTCCTTCATAGTCTAAAAAATTTGATCTATTTCCTGATAGTAAATATCCTGCGTAGGGTATTTTTAATACTGCTAGTGCAAGTGATTGTAATATTTGTGTTCTTTCTAATTCGCATAGTTGGTGTAATGTTTCTAATTCGGAGAGTGACATTTCTTGAAAAATTCGGCTAATCGTGTAGTCTAGTTTCATATCTAAGTGAATATCATAGTGGATATTACCAAAATATGTACTATTCATTAGTGATAGTTCTTGTAAACGTGTGCTTTGATCGTTTTGGGGCTTTAAATGTCCACCAGGTTGACCTGTATTCTTTTGAAAATTAACTGGTATATATGATGTTCCTTCGTTTAGGGGATGACTTGTGGCGTATGGGTCGACTTTTATTTTTCCAGTGGTCATGTCAAATCCATTTTCGTATTCAACTAATATTTCAGAGTATTGTGTTTTGTGAAGTGGGTTTCTGTATTTACATGCAAGTTCTGTTTCTTGATATATTTGAAAACGTGTTAATTTATTTTCTATATTATGAATGTTTCGAAAATTAGAACTTATTTTTCGTAATGGATTTACTTGTTCATATGGTATTGATTGTATAAAATATTTTTCGTGAAATTTTATCATACGAGCGTGTATTTTTGCTACTTGAAATGTTGTACATGTGTCTTCGGGGAACCAAACAATTGTTGCTTGTGTTCTGGTTGTAGGGTCGCAATAACCTTGGTCGTTTTTACAAGGTAATCTAATTCCTTGATAAATCATTGTGTTGTCTGATAAATCTCGTGTGAGTTGTATTTTTTCGAGTTGTATTTTCCAATCGAAAAACATTATTTCTTGGTATCCTTTATTTTTTGTGTCTGCTTTGCAGTTTGATGGGTCATTTATACCAATGTGTGG
The DNA here is from genome assembly GCF_963678635.1 of Symsagittifera roscoffensis. NCBI lineage: Eukaryota > Metazoa > Xenacoelomorpha > Acoela > Convolutidae > Symsagittifera > Symsagittifera roscoffensis. The sequence goes on from NC_087069.1 coordinate 56,293,770, forward strand.
TATCCAGTGTTTATCGTGCATGTCATAGGTTAATCGTCCGTGTGCGCCGTTGTATGGGTATTTTTCATCTAATTTTATATGTCCTTGATATCTTTCAAGTTCTGCTTGATGTACAGAATCTGAAAAAACTTGGAAATATACTAAATTTCTATCTGTGTTTTTATTTTTTGTGATGTTTAGTCGGAGTAACTCGTTTTTACAATCTTCGGGATTGAGATGTAAAAGTCGTTCTTTATTACTCTGGTAGAATGATTCATGGTCAAGTCGGTTTTTATTTCCGTTTGAGACTTGTGAACAATGTACTTTCTTTTCAGAAAATGTTGCTGTGAATTTATATCCTATAACTGTAGTTGCTCGGGCTTTTGAATAAAGTGTTGCTATGACATTTGTAGTTTCTATGGCTTGGGGTTCTGTTTCGCACTGTGATACTTGATTTATTGCATACTTGTGTAGTGTTTTTTGTTCGTTTTCTTCACAATCGTAATGTGGTACTAATAAATCTTGGGGTCCTGTGCGGGGAGAAGGGTTTATGTTTTGATTGGAGATTACTAGAAAAAAGAGTTGGAGAAAAATTAATAATTTTAGAATATACATGTGTATGATAATCCTGAGTATGGGTTATAAAATGTGATGTAACCAATTGTCTTTTTGGTATATCTGTCGTATTTATATATTACTTCAGTGGTTATAAATGGTGGTGGTAGTGATTGGGCTGTTATGTTTGGTGGGTTTAATGGGTAGGGATGTTGAGTAATGTTGTTTAATTTAAGTGTGATTTCAAACTTTAATTGTAAACTGTTTTGTTGGAGTATTTGGATATTGTGATCACGGATATCGTCGTGAATGTCTTGTCGGTATTGTAATCTATTAAGTGCCCAGTTGTGGAGGCGATTACTTTCTAGATGTTGTCCAAATAATGGTGGAGGGGCTGTAAATGTATTCCAATCTAGTCTTAAAGGGATATTTGTTGATGATTGTTCTCGATATCTGGCGTCGAGATTATTTGGAAAATTTAAGTTAAAAGGTGGTGGTGAAATCTGGCTTATTGATGGTGTTGATGGTAGTGATAATGTTTCTGGTAGTGATGAGGATGTTGTTGTATCCGTAGAAATATCTATTGGATCATTGACTAAATTTAATTCACTTTGTGTAAATGAATGTGTTGTCCAATATGGTAGTCGTGATGCCTGGTTTGGGGGGTTAAAGGGATTTTCACGTGTTTGTTCAGATGTTGGTGTTGAACCTAAGTAATCTGATGGTAGGCTTGAGGTGCTACGTTGTGAAAGAAGCGTAGGGGTTTCTGGTAATATACCAATGGGGTTTTCTGGAGTGTTTTGTGATGGGGATTGAGGTATGTCAAAATGAACTCGGGGAGTTTGAAAATTCCTGTTTCGTCGAGGATGTATAATTTGTCTATTTATTTCGACTGTATTTTGGTTTTGACTAGGATTTCTTATTCTACTTAATTCTTGTGGTAGTGTTGGGTATAAGTTATATGTTGGTTCGCTTAGAGGTGCTTGTCGTTGAACTGGTTCTAGTGGTTCTGATAAACGAGCGTGTCGTTCTTCAAAAGTGTATGGGTTATCTTGAAAGGAAATTCGTGTAGATGTTTGAGGATTATGGGTAGTTGAAGGTGTTGTTGGGTTATCTTGGGATGATGTCGGTGAAGACTGACTTTGTGACTTTTGGGTAGCAATTTTTGATAGCTTTTTGGTCTATTCTTTTAGTGAAAAAGTTAATGTTTATTATAGTATTCTTCTAAGAAAAGAATTAGGAGGATTGTTGCTAGAGCGAATGTGATGATTGCTTTCTTTATACATTTGCATATGTTCAAAATGAGGGATGATAGAAATGTTATGAAAATTACAAATAGTAGAAAAATATCAGTTCTACTGAAAATAGTTCGTATCATTTAGACAAGTTTTATAAATCGTACCTGTGGATATAATCAAGGGTTTTTGAAAGTTGGAGAAATTGTTTGGGGCAATTTTCAAGTGTGGTCGGATTATTTATTAGTTTTTTGACAAGTGGGTTGAGTTTTGTAAAAAATTGTTGGGGGCAATTTTTATGGTGATCGGGAGGTCTTCTTTGTCTTTATTTTCATTTGTCAAATTATCTGGGGTATTTTTGAGATTTTGATACTTTAGGCTAAATAAAATGGTCGTTCTTTTACTTTAGGCTAATTTAACATATTTGTTTGGGGGGTATTTGAGGGCTGAGTTGGGGAAATATTGTTGATCTTTGGTTTATTAGATAAGGGAGGGTTATGATATTATGGTGATATTTATTTTAGTTGTCAAGTTGGAGTGGTTTGCTTATTTTTGACCTGGAGGTCGTAGAGTTATAGTTATAGTTATGCCTGGAGTTTAATATTTTTCGTCTAGTTGGTTTGTGTTAAAGTTATAGAAGATGACGGATTGGATGAATCCTATTGGCTAATTTTGAACTAGAATCGCTGCGTGTTTATCAGCATGTTATCTTGAAAATTGAAAGTGTAAAATGTTTCAGAGGTGCAAAGATTATTAAATGTAGAATTAAGGTTGTTTTTGAAATTCAACTTTCTTTAATATTTTAGATTGTGGGATGAATACTTTATAATTTTTACGTGGTTGATTTCTAAGTCGTGAAGACTCTCTATGTTCTGATTTGTCGATTTGTTTTTGGGGTATTATTTGTTCTGTCATTTTTCTATTTTTTCTTTCTTTTTGAGATGTATTTTGATCGAGATTTTTTGTATTGTTTTTTGTGGTGTTTGATTTTGTATTTTGATTTCCGAGGTGAATATCATTTTGTTCCTTTGTTATGTTGTCCGTATGTGGGTCATTTTGAATAACTTTTAAACCTGTAAAAGAATATAATTGAGTTAGTTCGCGGAGTGCGTATTCTTTTGGATAATAAGGTAATAGGTTATTTCGGTGTTGAACGATTTCTTTTTTATCTGAGTCGGTGATTTTATGTGTGACATCAGTGGGTTTTGCAATTATTTGGTATGGTCCTTTACGAAGGGGTTGTAACTTTTTTTTGAAATTCCTTTTTGAGTATTAAAATTGGGTATTAAAACAAATGTTCCAATTTTTAAATCGGAGGCTGGTGTAAAGCGTGAATTTATTTGTTCATTAATATTTTGCCTTTGTAACAACTTTTTTGTTACCTTTTGGTAAATTTCATTGTGTTTTTTATCTCTGTTTAAAATCCATTCGGTGTGTGTACCGGAGGCTAATTTAAGAATTTGTGGGTGATGAAAATGATCTTCATCGTGTGTATGTAATGGTACGTTATAACAAATTGAGTCTTTATTTGGTTGACAATAACCTTGTGCGTTTTTATGAGAGTTTGCTGTAAACATTATTGGTTTGCGTGGCTTTTGGTTAAAAACCATTTCATATGGTGACATTCCTAAAGTTGTCGTGATTTGTGAATTATATGCTAAGGGAAATAGTTTTACATCTGCTGACCATTCGGTATATCTTGTATCATTTCCATTGATGATACATCTGAGATATTCTTGTAATGAACGGTTCATACCTTCGACTAAGCCGTTTGTCCAAGGTGCGTGAGATTTACGTGGTTTGTGTTTAATGTTATATAAATGACATAGTGTGATGATTTCATTATTTATGAATTCTGTACCGTTGTCTGTAACTAAAATTTCTGGTAGTCCGAATTTTGCTATCCAGTGTTCATAGAGTGTTGTGTAAGCGTAATAAGCGTTACAATGTGGTACTGGGTTAAGTGCTACATAATGTGTAAATGCGTCAACAATTACCATAATGTAGGAGTTTCCTTCGGATGAGGGTGAAATTGGTCCTTTGGTATCAAATGAGATACGATGATTAAAGTACAAACTTTGTTCTTTAAAATCTTGTTTTTGTGCTATTTGTTTTTGATTTGGGTAAGGTTTATTTAGTTGACATACTATACAGTCATTGCATAGTACTTTTATCCAAATTGGTGCATTTGGGAAATAAAAGTTTTGTATAAAATTTGAATATGTTTTTTCTGATCCAGAGTGTCCTTTAATATTTTGTGTATGTGAAATATTAAAAGCTATAAGAATCATACTTAAAGGGAGACAGGGAACTGTAGATTCATTTAGTTTGTATTCTAGAAGTTCTGTGTTTTCGTTAATTGTTGTATTATTGAATTTTCGAAAATATCGGAGGAGTGTTTTGTTTCCTAGAATAGTTGAATCTGCTTTGATAGGTTTAGTTTTATATTTGTGCAATGATTTCAGTTGTCGAATTACTGGGTCAAGGTTTTGATATTGTTTCAGTGTTGAAATTGTAATTGTTTCTGTTGGGGGGAGAAAAATGTTTTCAATTTCTAATTTAGATAAGGGTATTGTGTCAAGTGGGTCATGGAGGTCAAAAACTTGATTTATTGTGTATTTTGAATCGTTTGTTTGTGGTCCTGATAAGTTTATTTTATCAGTCAAATTTTCTTTTTCAATTAGTGGAAAATGGTCTTTTTTAGGCGGGTGTTGTTTTATTCTTTTTTGTTGGGTGTTGTTTTTTATCCATTGTGAATATGGGATTGGTTTAAAAGTTGATGTTCCAAGTAGATCAACTTCATAGTGATTATTTTGACAATCTAAATAAAGTGGGAAATGTTGTAAATTATTTATTTGTGATTGTTCAACGTCAGTTTTTACTGCATATTTGCATTCCAATCGGGGTGATGTTTCATTTTCTGCAAGGTAGAATTTTATGTTTTTGGGTATTTCAACTGTGGTTTTACGTGTAAAAAATTCAGGTGGCGTATTTCGACTCAAGGTGTCTGGTAATGCAAGATTTTTTCCTGCGGTCCAAACTATATGTAAGTTTGGGAATTTCATTAAAATGAGTTGAAATCTATAAACTCGGTGGTTTGGATTAGACTTTTGTGTAAAAAGAAAGATGATTGGTTTATGGTCTGTGAATAGAACTGTGGGATGTTTTGATCCAAGTATCAGAAATTCATATTCTGTTAGTGTATATATTATGGCTGTACATTCTCTCATTAGAGTTGAGAGTCGTAGCTCTGCTTGAGTGAATAATCGAGAATTTGCTGATATGAGGTTCATTTTATTTGTACTATTATGTGATTGTAACAATGCTGCGCCGATGCCAAAGTTCGAAGCATCGCACATTGCATAAAATGGTTGATTTGAATCTGGAATTGTGTTTGAAATTTGTTCAGTTAGAAGTTTTTTAATTTCTTCAAATCTTGCTTGATGTTCTGTATTCCATTCAAAATTATTTTGTTGTCTAAGTATGTTATAGAATGGTCGTAGATATAATTGCATTTTATAAACATATTGGCTTAAAAAGTTTAACATTCCAAGGAATTCTTGGATTTTCTTTTTATTTGTTGGTGGTTGGAGTTTTTGAATAGCGTCTATACGTGATTTCAATGGAGTGATTGTTTTTCTTTCTATATTATGCCCTAAGAATTTAACTTTTGTCAAAAAGAAGTGTGATTTATCGGGGGCGGCCTTCAGATTTTCGTTCTGAAGTATTTGGTGATATTGTTCTAAAACATTGAACATTTCCTCTTTTGTCTGTGATTGCATAAAAACATCGTCTAAATAGGTGATTGCATTTTTCTTGAGTATTAGTGGTCGAAAAATTTTGCTCATAAAAGCTGAAAATGCTGCTGGTCCTATGGATATTCCATAGAATAAGCGGTTGAATTCGTATTGTTGGTTTCCAATAACAAATTGTGTTAAGCGTCGTGATTGTTCATCTAATTGCATTTGATTATATGCACTATTCACATCGGCGGTGGTAAAGTATTTTCCGTTTATTTTTGTTAAAATAACTTGTATTGGTTCAATGGGCCAATTACACTTTGATTCATCTATGAGTGAGTTGAGGTATCTAGCATCGAGAACAATTTTTAATGATTCTCCTTTGGCTAGTATGATAACAGGGTTGATAAATGTGTTGCCTTTTGGTTGTTCCTCTTTGTTTACTGGTGATATAATGTTGTATTGTTCTAAAATGTCGAGTAATCTGTTCACTTTATCGTGTAAGTGAATTGGTACTTTACTTGCTCTTTGTTTTTTGAAAACTGCGTCTGGTTTTAATGGGAGATGTAGTGATGAGCTGATTTTGCCAACATCAAATTTGGATGTTGCATAGACTGATGAATATTTAATTAGCTGTTTTGCTAGTTTTTCAAATTCGTCTTGTGTTATTTGTGAATGTTGGAAATTAAACATTGTTAAAAATTTCTGTTGATTCTCTGTGTAGTTACTTATGTTGAATGTAGGTTTGAAATATGGGGTTTTTGTGAAATAATCCGTATTTCTGTTTTCGTTACTTATTATATTATTTATAGATAATTCTTCATTAAGGATTGTGGATTGGCAAATATCTAGTAATTGGAGTATATTATTTACACGATATGCTTTTTCGTGTATTGGTGATATTGTAGCGTTGGTTTCGCAATAGCCTAAAAGTCCTAAAGGTAATGTTACTTGGTAAGGTGTATTGTTGTATACATGTAAGGAAATTATATCTGAATTTGAGTTTTTCAAATATTTTATTGATGAGATTGTGATTTTGAAAAACTTATGAATAGGTTTGAATTCAAAATCTGACATATGAAATTTTTGTTTGTTTTGTTTTTTATCATATTGGTGAACTTGTTTGATTGAAAAATTATAGATGTTTCCTGATAGTGGTTTCAAGTGTTTTCTTTGTTGGTTATATATTGGGTAAAATTTTGAAAAAAATGGTGGTTGTTTATTTAATCTTTAAAAAAATGTTAGGGATGTGTCTTTTGTTTTTGTATATTTATCTTTGATTAATATTTTACTATTCAAGATGTTGATTGTTGGTATATATTTAGAGATAAATGGTATTCCAATGATATTGTGTTTAATATCAGTGATATGGAATATTTGTTTAAATGGTTTGGTTAAAATTTTGTTTTGCTCCATTGTTCTTGTGGGGAGAAGAAATAATTGAATTTTTCCGTAGTTTATTAATGTTGATCCTTGTGCTGTTGCTAGTTTGCTGGAGGTTTCAAGAGGTGTTAGCTTTGGGTGTAAGGTTTTTATTTCATTCCATGTGGGAATGTTTATTATATTTGATTCTGCTCCTGAATCAATTAAAAAATCAATTTCAAGATCTGGTGGTTGAAATTCTTTGCTTCTTGGACTTTCCAAAAGAAACGGTATTGTCCAAATTTTTTCTTTGGGATGTTCTTTTTGTATGTTTTGATAGATGTGATTTGTATTCAAGCATTTTGTTTTTTCGTTCTCATTGGGTTGGTTTGTAGTGTTAATTTCATTATTTTTTTGTGTCGTCGGTGTGGAATGGACGGGTTCAATATAATAATTGTGAAGGAGTTCTGATTGATTCTCATATATATGTGATGAAAAAGGTTCTTCATATATAACAGGTTCATAGTCAATTTTGACTTTTATCATGTTGATGGAGAGAGTGTTTTCTGCATCGCTTTCTGAATCTGATGATCCACAGTTTATTTGATTGAGTTGTAACGTATCAGTTACTGTGTCATCAATACCTGGAGGGTCTGATGTTGTTTCTGGATTAGATTGTACTTGATTAATATGTCTTTGATGTTTAGGTGTACTACTTCTGTGGCGATTATTAGAATTATTATAGTTATTATTATTCCGGTGTGGTGATTGGGAATAATTTCTATAACGGTTATTATAACTTGAGCGTCAATTTTGTGAATTATTTCGCGATCTGTTTTGGTAATTATTGTTTGGTCTGTTATAGTTCGATCTATTATATGAGTTATTCCTTGATTGATTGTTCGGGTAATTCTGGTTTCGGTTGTTTGAATAACTTCTATTCCGATTATTGGGGTAGTTTCTATTCCTATTGTATGATGAAATTCGTGATTGATTGTTTGGATAATAATTATTTCTTGATTGGGAATTAGATCTAGAAACAAATCGTTGTGTATTTGAATGTGATCTGGAGTAGTTATTTCGACTATTTGGTCTATTGTAGTGATTTTGTGATGAATTATGCGTGTTTCTTTGTTCTGGTGATCTTCCTCTATAACTTGAGTTATATGGTGATTGATTTCTTGTATAGTTTGTATTGTTCGGGAGTGGTTTTCCTGAACTGTTGTTGCTGTAGACTGTTTTGTTCGGTAGATTTTGATCTTTTTTCATGTATTGGTAGAATGATTTATTTGGTTCTTTATATTTTTGAGGTTTATTTCGATTGTCTTGCTGTTTTTGTCTACATTCAGAAATACTATGTCCGTATCGTCGGCAATAATTACACCATTTTTTGAAAGATGGTTTGCCTTTAAAGTTTGGGTGTTTTTCGTAAATATTGAGTATTTCAGTGATTTTTTCCACGAGGTCTGTATCTGATTCCTGTATATTGTTTATATTTGTGGAAGCTGTTTCAATTCTGTTAACGTATTGTAATTTCAGATTTTCCGTTTCTTCGAGTTTCATTGTGATTTCTGCTTGTTCTAGTTTGTCTACTAGTTTTCGAAAATCTAAGTCGGGTTCTCGAATTGACGAAGGATGGGATACTCTCTTTTTTCTTGCTATTTTCCTTAATTGTGGTGTTAAGGTCATCATTAAGATTTCTGTCATCTTTGTGTTTTTATAGTCATGTGTATTTAATGAATATGCTTTTCGAACTAGTGTTTCGATTCGTACTGCTAATTGCTTGATGGTTTCGTTTGGTAATCTGCGAATTTCATTACTCTTTGAAAAATCTTTGTTGTTGTTTGTTTCTTTCGGAGTCAAACATTTTTGAAAATTCTTGTGTAAACTTTTTCCAATTTGATTTTATTTCTATAGGCAATACTGAAAACCATTTTTGGGCTGCGCCATCTAGAGTTGTTTGTATTAACGCTGTGCGTCGATGTATCCAGTTTTGATGTAGTGGCGTATTAATTAGTTCAGGTCCTATATTTAAAATCAAATTTGCTGTGACTGCATTTAAATAGTCTTCTACAGAATAATCAGGGTCTGTTCCTGTGAATACCATTAAAGGTTTATTTGATGTTATTGATGATCCACCCATAAGGTATGGATTCATCGTCATTTGTAATGATTCTGCTGCATTTGGCATTTGAGAAAAATTTGAAAGTTGATTTCTTGTTATTTCGTGTTGTTGAAGATAATATGGGAGTGGTATTTCATTTTGCATTTGTGCTGGTTGGTACGAGTTTGCAATCATTGGGTTTTGTTGCTGAATTGGTTGAAAAGATTGTGTATTAATTGGGTTTTGTTGTTGAATTGGTTGTTGGTTTTGTGTATCTATTGGTTGTGGAGAAAAAATTCTATTATATGTATGTGGTTTCTGTATTCCTTGTCCACGATATTCTTGATTATAGGGTGTAAATATATCTGGTTGTAAGAAATCATCATCTGAGGATAAGTAATCCATTTGATAAGATGTTTGTTTTTTATTTTTATTTTGTTGAAAAAATGGATAGTTTTCACTACGATCCTGTGGAGCATGTAAATTTGTTTGGAAATTTACTGAATTAGGTGGTGCCATTGGGTTATCCCAGTTTCGAGATCTTGTATAATTACTAAAATTTTTTCGTGGTTGATAATTTGTTTTTGATGGATGTGTGTAATTATAATTATGGTCTGCAAAGTTGTTTCTAGTGAACGTTTTGCGTGTTTTTGGCGGTATTGTCATGGGTCTGTATGTTTGGTAATCCATGTGTGAATATTTTGGGGCAACTGAAGGTTTAACGGTTGATTGTAAGGTTACCTGTGTTTGTGAAGGGTTTGTATTTCTTGGTGTTGTTAAGTTTGGACGTATTGGTGAAATACTTTGTTGTGTAGTTGTTGTGTGTACGATTTCTTCATTTATGAAGTGTGATGGTGTCTGGATATCTTGTTGAGTAAGATTCCTAGTTCCATTGAGGTTTTCATTGTGTATGACTGTAGAGTTTAAACTATTATTTTGCATATCGGGTAAAAATGTATTATAGTTTAATGGTGTTGCATCAATGGTTAATGGTATTACTCGTACATAATCTCTTACATAAGATATCGCACTTATTGCTTGACTTGAGATTGATTGTGGGAAGTTTATGGATGCGGGATGAGACCATTCGGGGTCCCAAACATAGTCTGATTGTTCTGTGATGGCAGTATCATCGTTTGAGTTTTGGGGTCTAAAATTTTTTCTTGCTTGTGAAATTAAATCAATATTATGCGTGAAATAATCTATTATGGACCATGCCAAAATTTTTTGTAAGTCGTGTTTTGTATGTTGTGAAACTTCATCTTTCGTGAAATTTTCTTTAATTATATTTAGAAAACTAGAGAGTAGTGTGATTTCATGTCGTACTCTTATATGTTTAGATGTTTCTGTCGGTGAGACATTTGGTATCTGGATTTCGTTTTCTAATATCGAGATATAACTATATATTATCGCAAAAACTTCATTGGTGAATATGGAGTTTGCTCTTTGTGAGTTATGATTTTGGATGCTTTTTATATATTCTGAGAATACTTTTGAGAATTCTAAATCAAGGTCGTCTGTTTGAATTATATATTTACTGTGATTCTGGTTTGGTGAGCTGAATTCTATGGAGTAGATTCCGTATTGTTGTGTTAGGTTACATATATCTTTTAGATAGTGATCGATAATTTGTCTTTTGATTTTTACATCTGGGAACTCTGTTTTACATGGACTGATTCCGGGTTCAAACAAATTTAAGAGTAAATTTTTGCAGAATATATGCTGTCCTCTATCAGTGGTTGCATCTACGATAAAGGGGAAAATATCATCATCATCTGGACTTTCTTCACCTGGGGTGTGCGTTGAGCTCATTTTTTCGTTCGATGACTGTTAATTTGTAATTATCAATGTGTCTAATTGGTTGATTCCAATTGTATAAATGTACTGGTTTGTGTTTATACTGCTTTTTTATTCTTCTTTTTCCTCTTTTTGATGAATTTGAAGTTGTTTCTGAGTCAGAGAAATATAATTGATCGTGAATTGGGCAATTTTTATCTATTGATTCTTTTAGTTTATAAAGTTCGTCTAAACTGTTGGTTTCTGATTCTGAAAATGCGTTTCGATTTTTTGAAAATCTTTTTCGTGTTATTTGTCTTTGTTTAGTTATTATTTTTCTCTTTAATGTTTGTCGTTTTGTTCTAATGTATCCAACTGTTTGTGTATGAGGTGTGATTACAAGGTCGTATTTTTTGTTATCTATTTCACAATTGTGTAAAACGATTGTTTGTTTATTTCCTAGGTTTTTAAATGACATAAGGTTTAGGATGACGGATGCAAAAGGTTGTTAAATGATTTCTATTTGCTTAAACTGTTAGTCCTTACGATTTTTTTGTTAGCCTAACCTGGGTCTATTTGTTCAGGGTTGGGGAGAAAAGTATATCGATTCCGAAGAATGATTTTATACTTTCTCGTGGGTAGTATAAGCTAAGGTGTTAACTTACTTAATCTTACTTAAGGGTAGTGATTGTGTTCAGGGTTGGAGAATAGTAAATCGATCCACAAGGTTCAGGTATAATTAGAACGCGAGTAGTTCGTTAGATACTATTTTAAACTTACTAAGTTTAAGATTTATCCTGGGTCTGGTAAGAGGGGGGATCAAGTGAAGGATGAATAACCGAAGTTCTTCACTGTTTATCCTAATTTGAATGATTAGTTTTGTTCAAAAATTTCTATTAGTCCTGGGTTTTTAGAAAGGGTTGGATAGTGAATTGACGTTTGAGGTCGTTAGACACTAGTTAAGTGGGTGGGGGAGAACAAAGTTGTTCTTTTTGATCCAAGGATAGGCCTTGATGATCAAGTTTTAAATTTAATTAAATAGAAAATGATTTAAGATCCAAGGATAAGCCTTGATGATCTGATTTTAAAATTAAGTGAATTTAAGTTTAAAATGTTTTAAATTTGTGTAAAGAATAAATTTAGTATTTTTATGATATTAGTGAGGTTTTGAATGCTGTTATGTTTAGGCGATGAAGCTGGAACAACAGGATGATTTATAATTACTAACCATTTATTGTCATGCTACTAATTTTTATTTTGATTTTTCAATAAATATTTTTCAAACATGTTTTTTATATTACTGCAGAATTTAGGAAAACGATCTGAGATCTTTTTATCAATCGTTATTGTATATTAATAATTTTGTTTAGCGCCTGAAATGATTTTGAAGATTGACTTCAAAATTTTATGTTTGCAAATGAAAATCTAAATTCATTGCTAGTAGTATTCTAAATACAAAAGTTTGTTCTGGCTTTTGCCGAACTATCATATAACTATATGGTAAGTTTCTGCTTTGTCGTATGTCGTCTCTGGTTCGAGGTCTTCTTCCAATTCCGGGTAGTTCTGTTATCGTTCGGAATATTGGCTCTGATCTATTGAGTCGTAGAGACATTTCGATTAAATTATTGTCGTATAACATTTTGTAAATGTTTTGTCTAAATTCTAATCTATTATTGGTTAATGCTAAGCTATTAAGGTCTTGTTCGAGACTTATGGTCGCACCAGATGAGTTAGGACCGAAGTGTATAACTCATAGAGTAATTTCGGATAGGGTACACCGTCTGCTCGTCACGCTATCTTATTTTCGGCCGGATAGATTCGTGCAACTTCTTAGTCTAATACCGATCCTAATCTTACTCTTATACTATCTAGTCTCAGGTTGTTTAACTAGTTTCTGCTAGGCTCAATAGATCTAGGGTATACTGGTTTATTGCGGCTGCTGAAGTACTCGGGAGAGTTCAACTAATTTCTAAGTTAAATTCAAATCTCTCTGGTGCTGAAATTACAAGTAATTTCAGCACTTACAAATAAGTGGATTGTTAGTTAGATGGATCATGATTGGTTAATATTAAATACTTTACATTGGTAAAATATCTAATTTATCCAATCATAAAATGTAGTTTAGATCAGGTTCCAACTGAGTCTTTTCTTTTCAAAAGCCGCTCCTAGACGCTTTTTATGAGCTTTTTAAGTTAGGTGAGATTTAGTTTCTTGCAGGTGGATTGTCTTAAAATCAGCCGTTCTCTGAGATTTTGAGTTTTTCTTAAGATTTGGGCAGCGGCAAATCTCGGATTTTCTCGATCGTATGGGCTGCGGAATTTTGAAAAATTTTGAAAATTTTTTCTATTTCGACCAATTTGTTTTCTTAGCTATTTCACATTACTATAAAGATCCTCTTTTGGTGAATATTTTTGCGCCGGAGGCGAGTTTTTGAACAAAAAACAGGCCAAAAAGACATTTTTAGGCACACTTTTGGAAAATTTTGACTGAACAAGTTGCGTTTTTCGGCGCTCACTTCCTCAAATTAAATCTATATTGGCGCTAAAACGCTTGTGGCAAAATTTTAGGGTCGGTCAGTCAAAAATAGACGTCATAAATTAGCACCAAATGAGGAGGCCCTTTGGGTCGGCGGAGGGGCGAATATCCTTTGAGGGGGAGTCCGCCTCACCCCCACCATTAAATCCCTCCTTGAATTTGGGCATTTATCATCCAGAACTAATTTGTTTTGAAACAAACACAAAAAATTAAACTGAATTAGAACAATTAAATTTACAGTTTGAGATTTATCGAAGGATGCGAGTCATTTAATTCTAAATTCATGAAAAAAGCTTGTTTAATAAGTCCTCAGAATGGAAAAAAATAATGGTACAGAGCTTTCGACTCTTTTCCACTCCCCCCCCCCCCATATTTCAACTTTTCAATTTCACCCAATATTTCGCCCAAGCTAAACTTTGTCTCACGGTAAGTCATGAGGCATAGATTCGTTTTAGTTTGGATAGAATGGTGCAGATAGACAACATTTTATGAGAGTGAAAAAGTGGACGACTACGGGTAAGTTTACTTTTAGCCCGAAATGGTAGAACCTTTTTGACTTATCGGCTGGACAAAATAAAGTAATCCTTCTTGAAGATTTTGAGCCCTGAAAGTACCATCACAAAATTTCGAAAGATAATTAATAAAACAGATTTTGCCAAAAAAAATCTTGGCTAATCCTGATTTATCCTTGAAACATGGCAATCTTTCCAAGATCTTGGCAAGATATACATGTCAAGTATATGCTCGCAAAAAAGTTATTCATCAAAACTTGGGGTCCATGATCTTGTCAAAATATACATGGTATTATGAATCATGAAAACATTGGAAAGATCGCAACAAATCTTGTCAAGGTATCCATGATTCTCATTTAAAAATTGAAAACGATTGCAATGGTAATCATACACAAGTTTGAGTCTCATCAAATGAAATTCAGCAAATCTTCCTAGCTTTTTCTAGATTTTGTTTTCGGCGTTTTTCGATTCTGATTCGTGTGATTTCGATATAGGATTTTTTGGAGAAGGGAAGCGCAAAAATTTTGTTATCAATATACTAACCAGGTTTTGCTTACAAGAGTTTGTTGAATGTTGTTGTCCAATCAATTTTGTCTCCATAGCTCTTTATGGTAGTTAGCGTGTGAGGGGAAGCATTTACAGTCTTCGTCGGACAAATAATGCTGAAGCTTCCGTCCTGAATACCGCCTCTCCTTGAGAGCTGAGCTCGATACCGTCATATGTAGCTACTTCAACAATCAGGTTTGTAGGCAGTTGCCACTCCTCTTGCAGCAGCGCTTTCAAAAAATTCCAAGATCATGGAAAAACTTGCCAAGAGCATATTGAGGTTTCCAAGTAACATGGGAATCTTGCACGATCTTGCATGTTAACTGGGCAAGACTTTCCAAGATCGAAACACTCAGCGGAGAAGGAGTGGAGAAGAGCCGAGTTTCCAAGCAAGTTTCTAGACGCATGTTGTGTGAAACATGGTATGGGATTTTTATGACATGCCTTTTGTTACTGCATTAGTTTTGATTGGGAGCACTTGAAGCAACAAAAGTTTTGTTATTTTTTCCCTTATTAAATTGCAAACCTATGTATTTTGTGACAGAAATGCAACTGAAACTTTATTGCGTTCGAAAAATTTGCGGATTAATTTACTGTGAGCAACTTTCACTTTTTGCGACGGGAAAAAAGTATTTTGTGAGACGTGATGCAAGTTTTTAAAAAAAAGTTTTAATTAATTGATTTTAATTTAAAAGTTTTTGATGACGAAGAGGCATATACATCGGAGGCTAGCCAAAAATTGTTCAAAAATTTGTCATGTTTTTTTTCAGTAAATACTCTTTACAAAACAAAATTAAAATGTTTTCTCCTATTTGCTATAAAACTTGAAAAAAAAATAAAACAATATTAGATTCCAAATAAGAGGCTTAAAAGTGCTGCTTTACTAATTTTGGTGCCCGCTGTTGACTTTCTTTGTATCTGGAAAATTACTTAAAGTGTGTATTAAAGTTCCATAATATTATTAATACCAGTATTGGGTGATCTCAAAAAAACAATGAAATTCTGAAACCTTGGAAATAGCACTGTTTGACTGTTTTCTATGTATATTCTACTTTGGAGTATTTTGCCTGATCCTCTTTTTTGTTAGATACAATTTGACTGAAAAATAATTATTTTGGATTGATAATAGACTACACTCATAATTATTACATAATTAACAAAAAAACGCTAGTCATAGAAACCTCATACCAGAGCAATTGTCATGGAAACCAGTTTTTCCATAGATTGCATTTATGGAATGTGTCATACCGCTACTGCAGTAGCAGTATTTATTATACGTATGTACATCTAACCTCTGGTGCTCAATCATTATTTTATGGTATTCTCAAGGTCATACGTAAGTGTTGACACTGAGATTAAGCGAGAGATCAGAGTACTTAACAATGATCTATCTCTCAGTACATAAGAAACCAAGAAAAGAGACAATCTAAATTCAATATTCAGAATACAGTATTGAATTACAACTTGTTTTCAATTGATATCGCAACGCATATCACATGGCGCAGCCAGCAGGATTCGCAGCTCAAGACAACAGAACGGATATGGGAATTCCGGTATTTTGGGCATCAGCGAATCTAGACCCTCCGTGGCAATTCAAAATTTGGTTCGAACAATTTCTCATGGCGGTTACGGTCAAAGAAAATGTGAACCCAGAGATTATTTTGGAAGAACCAAAAGACATATTAGAGGAACCACCACCACGCCCGGAAACGCCCAGGGAAGGGGAGAACGAAGATGCGAGAAACGCTAGGATTCTTAGAGATAAATTAGCAAGCGACAGAGTAGTATTGGAGAACGAAGAAAGAAAAACAAGAGGCCCACGAGTCGGACACAATGTCTTCTACAACGAAGTACAAAAGAAACTGGTGTCACGATTATTTCTATCTTTGGGCACAGAGGGAAAGAAGAGATTCCTACAAAAGAATCCGCACGCAGAAATATCGAAAATGACGTTCAGAGAAATAACAGAGTTGGCAGAAGTCTCATTTCAAAAGGTAAAATGTGTAACATACGAAAGATACAAGTTATTTACGAGAATGCAAGAATCTGGAGAATCTCTAGAATCATTCCACGCAGCACTAACTGCCCAAGCTGCTCGTTCAGAACTGGGGACATTGGAAAATGAAATAGTGCGAGACTTGTTCATCTCGAAAATGAAAAACATGACATTGCAGGACACGTTGACATTCGAAACTCTGAATCCAGAGGAAGTTCTAAAAAGGGCTATAAAATTCGAACATAGCAAGTTAACCACAATGGCATTCCAAAAGACTAATGCTGCGGCTACAGGAGGATCAAGTAGCAATTACACATCGGGTGTGAGAATAAAACAGGAACCTGTAATGGCAGTTCGAAATTTGGGGGGGAAAACCAAAACTCCAAATAGAAGAGAAACAAATAACAGACAGAATAATAACAAAACTCAAAACACGAAAACAAAACCATGTAATAGATGTGGAAGGACGTTTGAACAGGGACATCTAAAATACTGTCCAGCGATGGGGAAGAATTGTAAGCACTGTGGTAAACCAAATCACTTCGGCAAAATGTGCAGATCCCAACAAGTAAGTGAAGTTGCGGAAGATTCGGAAGGTTCGGTAGAGGAATGCGACCAGATCAGTGAAGGTGTTGGGTCATGTAGTGAATTTGAAGTTATATCAATACAAACCTACCAACCGGAAAATGAGCGAGTTTCAAAATATGTGAAAGATCGAATCAACGAAATGAGAAACAACACAAACGGAAAAGTGATACAAGTTCAGAAAATAGATTCTATTCGCGATCCAACATTGAATCGCGTAAAATCATTAAAAGCCATGGTACGAATAGATAACCAGATAATTCAATTAACAGTGGACACTGGAAGTCCTGTTTCATTTCTTAACTGGGCAACGACAAAGGAAATCATGGATAAATCAAACAAAGTGAGATTCATACCGTCCGACAAATTGAACTTACAAACCAAATTCGTGGATTACAACAAACAATCGATCAGTATCCTGGGAGCCCTGAAAACCAATCTGAGGTCAGCGGGCTGGGAGGTAAAGGGCGCAACCTTTCTGGTATCAGAACGAAAAACTAGATGCATCATGGGATTAGATCTGCAAGGACAAGTGGGAATAGTGACTACACAAAGACCGGCGACAAAAGAACTCACCAGGTTCGACGTGCTCATGTGCGAGCAGTCAGAAGATTGGAAAGAAAAATTTTTCACAAAATTTAAAAACTTATTTGAAAGGCAAGGCATTTCAAAAAATCACATTGCCAGTTCAAAATTCAAATACCCACTATTTCCGATTCAAGAAAAGGGGAGAATAATTCCAATTCACATACAAGATAAGGTCGAAAAAGAAATCGAGAAGTTATTGACAGAAGGTCATATAACAAAACTTGATAAATGTACAAGTGATTGCTTTATCGCCCCGATTGTTATAACAGTAAAGAAGGACGACTCAATAAAATTGGCAATGGATGCAAAACCAATCAATAGACAATTGTTCAAAAACAAGTACCAAATGCCGAATGTAGATGAACTTATTGATGGGGTAAGCCAGATTGTAACTGAAAACAAAAAGGGTACGCTATATTTTTCGGTGTTAGATTTGAAATATGCGTACAGTCAACTAAAATTGGCTGCTGATACAGCTAGACAATGCAATTTTAACATTGTGGGTGGAAAAGCAACTGGAACTTACAGATTCTTGACAGGGTTCTACGGTCTAGCAGATATGCCAGCTGAATTTCAAAAGGCTATGGATAGAACCATCAATCACGCTAAAAACACGTTCTGTTTTCTGGATGACATACTTATTGTGTCAAAGGGAAGTGAAATCGAACATGCAAACTTAGTAGAAGCAGTACTAAAGAAATTGGATGCGGAAAACTTGGCACTGAAACTCTCAAAATGTGAATTTTTTAAACAAGAAGTGAATTGGTTGGGTCACCATCTCTCAGAAGAAGGGGTTAGACCGAAAATCACTAAAACGGAAGCCGTAGTAAACTTGAACCAGCCGAAATCCCTAAAACAACTAAGGTCATTTCTAGGAAGCATAAATCACTTAGCTAAATTTATACCTAACGTAGCTAGTCTGACTGAAAAATTAAGACCACTTCTTAAAGAAGAAAATCAAAAGAAAAAGTTAAAAAACATGAAACTCCCGGTGAAAAAATTCGAGTGGGGGGATGTTCACACAGTAGCATTTAATGCTATAAAAGGAGCTGTGGCAAATATTACGAAAGTGCATTATTACGATGCAAATCGTGAAACACGAGTTAAATGCGATGCTAGCCATGATGGGCTAGGGGCTACTTTAGAACAACAAAATGATGAAGGGTTGTGGGCCCCAATTTCGTTCGCATCCCGATACTTAAATGCCCAAGAAAAAAAATATTCAATAAATGAGTTGCAATTATTGGCAGTTGTTTGGGCAGTAGATAGATATAAACACTACCTTCTGGGGAAACCATTTACCATCGCAACTGACCACAAAGCGCTTACAACGGCATTGGATGTTAATCAATCGAACAAGACCTACCAATCACGTTTAACCCGGTGGGTTGACCGGTTACTGCCATATCAGTTCAACATAGTTCACATTCCGGGGAGGGGATGGGCATAGTTGATTATTTATCGCGTGATCCTTTCAATGATCCCTGGCCCGAATCAGAATTAGACGAAAAGTTTGTAGTAGCGACAATAAACTCTTTTCATAAAGCGTTCGACTGCTGGAACAGTAGGCTTAAAGACTCAAGATCGCTCAACCGGAACGAAAACGTTCTAGAATGTTCTAGAAGGAATGTTACGAAACAGTCATCAAGTAATGGTTGCTATAGCAACCAAAACGGTCAAAATCGAACAAGGCTCGACCGGAACGAGAGAAAACAGTTTCCACGACTGCAAAAACAGCTAAACACAACAGTTCAACAGAAACAAATCACTTTTTCGTCAAATCAACCCACTAAACAGTCAGTCTTAAATAATTGCAAAATCAAAAAACGACCAGTAACGAGCAAAATAGAAAAAAACAGACTCAAGGATCGAGATGTCAGAAAATAAAAACAGAGCATACGACTGGTGGTCGAACTCACCACAAGAATGACGGAATGAGGAGCGCGAAGAAAGCATAATGGACTCAAAGTGGAACCGATCACTTTCCACCAATATCGAACTCTCGGAAGAGGAGGAGATCACAGAGACAGTCCAACGCACGAGAAAAATAATACGAGGAGGCAGAAAAAATAGGGACAGTTCAGACAGCGAAACACGTCATGCACAACGAGTAAAATGGTCGTTGGAACCGGAACAACAACGAGTAGCGGATCAAAGACTGCTCTCATTCTGGCAGTTAATAGGCGGAGAAAACAATGTTCAGGAAAATCGAGAACTGGTGGCTCATACCCAAGAAGTCAGGGACAACTTGGAACACGAATCAAGTTCAACATCGCCAAAACCGAGCGCATCGACGGAACGAAAACTCAGTGAGGTGAATGTAATAGAAGTAGACCTGACAACCACAGAAGAGGCGGAGAGTGAGGAGGAAGTGTGCTCAATTCAACCGCCAAAGGGACTAGGAAAAACAGGACTGCAAAAGCAGCAACAAGTGGAGACCCTGGACAATCTCGCAAAACTGTTCGACAAAAACTTGCTAGCAGAATTGACCACAGAAGACACGTGGATGGACCGCCTCAGGAGAGTGGTAGAGAGAGGGGATAAACAAGGATTCGAATTGATGGGACCCTATACAAATCCGTTGTGGTCACAGATGGCAGTTCAGGACGACTGCATCTTGGTGAATAATCGGCTAGCAGTACCAGTTCAACTACGACAAGCTGTCCTGAAACGAATCCATCGAGGACACCTAGGTCAGGAGGCTATGTTGGGAGCAGCGCAATATCTGTGGTGGCCACACATGATTAAGGACATCGTGAATTTGGCAGAGGAGTGTCGTAGTTGTACCAGATATGGTAAGAATGTAAAATACCTTATTTCGAAAAATTCGTCAAAACCATTGCCACTGCTCACGCAGCCGGGACAGGAGGTACAACTAGACTACGCGGGGCCTATAGAAAACCAAAAAGGAAAAAAAATCTATCTTTTAGTAGCTATTGATCGATTCTCAAAATTTCCATCAGTGAAGGTTACAAAATCCACAAGTGGAAAGAGCACAGTAAAATTCTTGAGATCATATATCGACACACATGGAGTCCCTGAATCAATTCGATCGGACCAATTTTCAGGATTTAAGGGAAAAACTTTTAAAAAATTCTGTTCGGAACTCAATATCGAGCAAAAATTCTGTCCGGTGGGGGATCACAGAGGTTGTGGTTTGGTTGAACGTACAATTCAAACAATAAAAAGAAGACTGGGAGTAATGATGCTCGATGAAAATAATAAATCAATCAAATTATGCCTCAGCATTATAATGAGAGACTTACGGTGGAACAAGCAGAAAACAATTCAAGTATCTCCGTTCCAAGCACATTTTGGCAGGCTACCAAAAACAGAATTTAAAATTGTGAGGGATAAATTTTTAAATAATTCTGATTCTTTAGACAAACAACACTTGGGACGCTCAGCACTGACTGCTTCTCAAATGAAACGAAGAATTGATCAGTCGAGAGAGAATCTAAAGATAGTGCGCAAGGGACAACTGAGCAGGGATACAAGCCCACTGCACAAGCAGCAGATGACATCGGACAGAGACAAAGAAAGAGCCAAAGCCCTAAAGGAATTGTTGGAAGCGAACGCCCGCTGGAACTACGAAAGAAGGGACGCGGCTAAAAATGACATCCGGAAATTAGTGGACGAGACAGGGCAACTCAATCCCGATCTCCGAAAGGAAATGATATACTCTTGGGAGAAGGGATTTGTGGAGGACAAAATAGAAAACCAATGCATGTCACCAACCAAGACTATACTTCGAAAGGACCCTCTACGGAAAAGCGGACAAGCCTTAACCAGGCCACTAAAGGGGAAAATCGTTTCAGAAACGGACTCAACAATTAGGACATCAGCCGGTTCGATCTATAGGAAATCGGATATAGCTCAATCAAAAACGGTACTGACGCAAGAAAACCAGCGAAGCACGAGTAAAAGTCCATCGTCAGAACCTACCAAAAAGTTTAAGCGAGTCAGCTCTCCAGAACGACTAGAGGAGCTGGGATCAGAGGACGAACTTCAAGGAGAAATGGAAATCGCTGATACAATGAATCCGATAGAGCGCTTTCAGAGGAGCCAAACAATAGTCACTTCAAAGGACACAGAAGCCGGGGGAGGCCTGAATCTTGCAGTCAAAAGAGCAAAACCCAATTTGGCGGGACCAAAACTAAATACAGAGGAAAATATCACAAACAAGCCGGAAAAGAGCGGAAAGGAAAAGAAAGGCCGAAGCAAGAAACAACAGGGGACAAATCAAGCTGCGACTGCAGCAAACTCAGAGCAAGAGAAAGCAACATCTAAGCCGGAATCAGACACAGTAGATACCAAAATTCAGTCAAGTTCTACGCCGAAAGCAAAACAGCGTCCGAAACTGAAAGGCATTGACTCTCACACTCCTCTTGAAGATATCGTGGACACATTTCACAATCGAAATTTGGCACCGTTTGAATGGGAGAAGTACGCGGACCAATTGTTAAAAAGAGGAGTGCAGCGAGTTGCGGATGAACTTCGAGAAAATCCTCAACAAAGCTCGGAACTGGACACAAACTTCGAACCACCACAAGGATTCTCGGACGAATCAAGTGCAGAAGAGTCAGGTATTAGACGAAGTTCGAGACAAACAAAAAACAAAGAACCCAAACGATTCGGAGATCCGATAAAACATTCAATCAAAGAAATATCTGAAAACCTTACAGGTAGAGGTCTTCTAAAGGAGGCACTTAGACAATACAGAAACCAACTGAGAGATTTTAAAGATCGGGACGACAGACCATTAGAATCGAAAGTGCGACGACTCGAAAGACATCTTTTTATGCGAAAATTCGGATATGCTACCTTGGATGAGGGAGTCGATTGGAACCCGAGTTGGGAAATCGAGCTGGAGGAAAACTGAAAAATACATAATCCAAAATCGTCAATTACCAGAAAAACAAAAACTTTTCTTTGAACTGAGTAAATTAAACTCTTTAAATAAATTATCCTACTGATGTTGTATAATTTATTTCTTTCACCGTGGGGGGTGTGTCATACCGCTACTGCAGTAGCAGTATTTATTATACGTATGTACATCTAACCTCTGGTGCTCAATCATTATTTTATGGTATTCTCAAGGTCATACGTAAGTGTTGACACTGAGATTAAGCGAGAGATCAGAGTACTTAACAAT
The DNA here is from genome assembly GCF_963678635.1 of Symsagittifera roscoffensis. Classification (NCBI taxonomy): domain Eukaryota; kingdom Metazoa; phylum Xenacoelomorpha; order Acoela; family Convolutidae; genus Symsagittifera; species Symsagittifera roscoffensis. Next base: position 56,316,438 of record NC_087069.1, read on the forward strand.
GATCTATCTCTCAGTACATAAGAAACCAAGAAAAGAGAAAATCTAAATTCAATATTCAGAATACAGTATTGAATTACAACTTGTTTTCAATTGATATCGCAACGCATATCACAGAATGTAAGACAAGTTTTTTTTATGCATACAAAACCAGCCTTGTTTCTTTGCCCTCGCACTATTTTAAATTATCATGTTTCTTTTGAACAAGTTAGGTTTGCCATGAACAACTTAAGACTTTTGGCAGCACAGTTTAATCAAAAGTTTGACCTTTTTTAAAATTAAGTTGACAATCTCAGTATAGGAATAAGCATCTTACTAAAAGTGTTCTAAGTGACGATGCTCTCCAATCTGAATTGCTCTATTAAGCTAATAAACTTAAAATAAAGACCCCGATAAAAAAACAGTGAGCCAGGAATCACTTTTCAGAAGGATCAATCACTTTTCAGAATTTTAGTAGCGTTGTTCTGGTATTTGATCAGTGGCCTATTATGCGTGATCAGGGAAGATTCATCTCTGGTCCAGACCTGGAATTTCAGGGCTAGAGCAGCGCAAATTGAGGTCTGAAATAACACTACAATAGCCAATAGCCAGCCTTGGTTCTTCGATGGTTAGATCCAAATTCGATGTAGACGAACAGCCTGAAAGACGGTGGCCGAAAATAACTGCGATAATAAAAAAAAAAGACAAAGTTTTGTATTTTGACGTTTCGTCCAGCGATTCTGAGCGTGAAAATGAACAAATAAGGGTTAAAGCCAATAGTTTTTGTTTGTAATGTCGAAATCAAACGTTTTTTTTTTTCGAACGTGAAAACTTGTGTTTAGCGCTGATTCTGGTTGGCTATTTTATCCTTTATTATCGCTGAAAAAATTATTCATGCCAGATTGCTGAATCATCGCATGAAACTTCATCAAGACTGTGAAACTTTTGAACCAGCAATAACTATCTGTGGAATGTCAACCCGCAATACTCCCAAACAAAAAGATTGGGAAGAGCAGTTGGCACTATTCAGTCAGTGGATCAAACATCCTCACACACTAAAAAAAGACTACAGGAGATAATTAGTCCGAACAAGTTGTTCTACAGAAATGTTGACCCATGCGCTAGGTGGAGAGTCACCTGCAGAAAACAAAGCTGACACAACACCGCCTTCTCTTTTATTGAAAATGGAGCTGCGCATACCGATAACTATACTTCTTAGTTGTCATAAGAACAAAGCAAAAGACCAAAAACAACGAAACTATAGAGAATAAATGACTCGAGTCCTAGCCCGGGGAATAATTTCAACCTTAAATTGCCTTGAGACCGAGGAGTTGTGCGTTTTAAATTTTTTGACGCTGCATTTCCAGAAAATTCTACACAAGCAGTAGCGGATTTAGGCAATATATACAAACTTTGAGAGGGGAACGCCCGCCGAAGAAACATGATCTTTTGGTCAACGTTTTCAAAAAGAACAATTTTTGGCCTTTTTTCAAAAATTTGCTTGTGGCGCAGGAAAATTGGTCAAAATACGGTCTTTATAGTGAACTGCGGGTGTTAAAAATAAACAGCTCGACTTGAAAAAAAGTGACCGAAACTTTTGATTTTTTAAAATTCGCCTCCCTCTTGAGAAAATCCTAGACCTGCCTTTGTACGTAAGTGTTTGATTTAAGAACTTTTATTAGAAAACTTGATCATAAAAAATCTTCGTATAAATAATCCTTTTGAAACAATCATTTTAAGTTCCGTGATATGTACAATTTAAAGCAAATGACAAATGACGAGAGTATGTCGTACATTTTGGTAGCTGAAATGTTTCTATAGTGTTGGCCACTTTCTAAAATAGCAATTTTTTTGACTGGTCGAGATCACACTATTGGTTTTTCTCGTGACGTTCTATGCAGGTTCACTTTCAATTCTGTTCATCGTATCTCTTCTGTATGTACCTCAGTATTAGTTGTTGTTGTTCATTAAATAATATGATTGGTAGAGCGACTCCTCTTTCCAATCTCCTTGTGTCCTGAACTCTATCCTGTTAGGACAGTGAAGCAGTCGTCGCTGAGACAGATGAGAGTTTCTCGACTGCTGATGCGAGTCACATGTTCGTCATCTCCACTTGGGATGTTTTCTGATGTAGTTGGAAATTCTGTGGGCGGGGTTGGCCAGACTGTTCAGCTTAGACAGGAAGTGAGTGGACACTCTGCCCGTCCTTCGCTCCTCGGAGACCCTCGAGTGGTGCCACACATTCAGACAGTCCCAGGCCAGTGGCTCGAAGTGCCAGGGGAACTTGTTGACAGCGAGGGTGACCCCGTGATAGTTGTTCACAATCTGCGGCAGTGTCTTCACTCCTACCATGCAGATGTGTCTCTGTATGAAGCCACTGGGGCACCACTTGCTGTTCTCAAAGGACCACTGCTTGTAGCGGGGAGAGAATTCCACCAAGTACTTCTCCCCATCCTTCGAACTCCTCGAACAGGGAAAGGAGGCATGTTTGTTATACTGAAACAACACCAAATCCTAACTTGACTCACAACTTTTTAATTTCATCTTCTTACCATTTTCAACAGATGCATTTAACTCTTTTCCCCATCCAAGGTATTGCTTATGCTGAAAACATGGGAGTAAAAAATATGAGTATGAGATATCCGTGATTTCAACTACTAAACTCTAAATATACTAAAACAAAGTAAAGTAAATTCATGAAGTGCTTAGTTACTGTAATATAAGACTTGGTTATGAATTGATACGGATAAATACAAATTGGATCAACTTTAATTTTTCAACAGTAGATAAGCTAAGTGAACACACACATTACTTAGCTTTAGCACCAAGAGTGTTGACAGGTTGTTGAAACTTAGGTCAATGATTAAATATCTAAGTCGCTATATCCTAGGCTGACCTTGACTAACATAGTACTGTAGTATCATGCAGTATCACATTCCCCTCACAAGGGAAACTTTTGTTGAAATTGAAAATTTAAAGCTTAGTTGTCAGTTTAGTTCATTTGTTTTTAGGACTCAGTTTTGCTTTCAAAATCGGTTCCCTTGGTTTTCTGGTACTAATTTTCCTCCCAATCACTGTTTGTTCTTCTTCTGATGATGGAAAACTACCTGACGAAATCGACACCGCTCTTAATGGTGTATACAGCTCTTCTGACTGCGGTATAACTGGCGTCCTTGCAGCACTTGTCCCTGCCTCCTCGACTGTGTTAATCGCATGGCGTAGTGGGCTGTCATAAAATGTAGTCTGTCTCTTCGTTCTGCCTGCGCTTCTCGAAGAACTTGATATGTTCGACCTGGTCTCTTCCGTCTCCTGTGGTAGATTCGATGGTGCTGTTACTGTATCCTTTTGCTTAGTTCGAGTCTCCGTGGCCGGTGATATGTCTGGTTGAACTGGTTTATCTCCTTCAATACTCAGTTTCGTCCTGGTTGGCTCTGCTACCTCCGGCTCCTCAGCTTGAATGTCTTTTGGTTGTTTCGTATTGGCTTGGTTGTATCTTTACTGGATTTTCTTTGGCAGGAACTATCTCGATTGATACTGGGTTCACTTTTACCGGCGACTCTGGTAATGCCCCCTGAACTTTCGGACGATATTGTGAGGTCCACTGTTCTCTTCTTTGGGGTCAATATAGCTGCCTGGGCTGGTTTCAAATTCTCTCTCCCTTCGGGTGTTCTTGAATTAGAACTTGCTGCTAAACTCGGTTGCTGCACTAGGATATGGAGGTTGCTCATCTGATGAATTGGACTCCGACGTTCCTACTGTCCTTGGTAGAATTCTCACCGGCTTCAAGATTGTCATCTGTGGTCCCTTTGCGTAGTTGTTGAAGTGCCGGCCTTCATTTTCGATGCTGAATCTAATTTCATTTTTTAGAAGACATGAATTTTGGTTTTATAGAAATAAGATTTTTCCTAATGGCCTTCCCCTTTTCTGTAATAATTGTATTATCTGTGACCTTTACAGTATTATCCTTGAATACTTTGAATAATGGCTTTCCCGATTTCCTGAGCAATATCTTCCGATATACTACAACCTTGCTCGGATTATGGAAAACATCATATTCAAGATTACTTGATGATGTGGGACGACTCATCTGCTTCTCTCCTTCTACTCTAAATCTCAGAGTGCCTTGATTTAAGTCGTTCCGCAATGTTGGAGCTAAAACAGAACTCCTGTCTGTGAAATTTTTGTCCTTTCTCCTTTATACACTGCTTTGGCTCGTGTCCTTGAATCCGATGTTTCTCTCATCTGCTCCGGCGTCAGCATATTACTTTCTAAATTCTCGCGATCTACTTTTTTCAAAAGTTTATCTCTTCACAGTGAGAAACAGGCGTTTGGCTTCCGACCGAAGTGAAGTTCAAAAGGTGACTTTTTCAATAATGTGTGTTTGACGACTCAAATGTCTTCAGTAATCAGTTTAACCGCGAATTGAATATCCGTGAAATTGGGGTCCGTTTGCATTGTTTCTCTTATTTGTTGGGATAAACCTTTCAATTAGACCACAACCGCGGTGGTCTCCTACGGGGTAAAATTTTTGTTTAATTCCTTTTTCCTTGCACAATTCTGACATAATTGTATTTTTAAAACCTGAGTTTCGGTCCGTACATATTGATTAAGGTGTACTATGATGTTGTGTACATCCCCTTAGAAACTTGATAAATTTGTATCCCCCGTTGTTTTTGTGGTTAGCGCAGACGGATATTTTGAATAACAATCGATCGCCACTAGGTTATAAAATTTTTTCTCCTTAATTGTCTAATAATGGGCCGGCAAAACCCGTTTGCAACTCCTCGCTTAAAGCGACTAATTCTGGTAGTGGGTTAGAGTTAAATGGTTTTGATGTTATGATAATCTTACCGTACTCTGAGCATTGTGTACACGTTGACAGAGTTCGATAATTTCGCGGTGCATTCGTGGCCGCCAAATGTAGACTGCAGCATCTATCATCGCTTCTTGTCCTGGATGTGTTCCATGTAGTCGATTGAGCACTGCTTTCCGTAAACAAAATGGAATCGCCACTCGATTGTCTATTATAACGCAGTCATTGATGACTGCGGACTCTTGCCAGAACCTTGCGATGTAGTTCCACAACCGTTTAAATCCCTCGCTGTCTTTGGCCAGAATACATTTCCTCAGCGGTCCTAATTTAGAGACTTCCGTCGTCAGCTCACCCAGCAAACCTGCATCAAGTAGATCCGACAGACCTGTTGTGAAAGACTTTTTGTCATCTGACACACTCTGTGTGCTCCTTGTGGCCATCCTGTTCACTTTGTTTACCCTTATGCTCACTCTTTCTGCCTTCGCGGGTCTTTTTAATCTGAAGTTTGCCAACATTTTGGCATAGTTCTGTCTCAGGCTCGTCACTGAGCTTTGTCTCAACTTCTTCCGCTTAATTTGCTGGCTCCCTCCGTCTGATCGGCGTCGTTTCGGCCTATTCCGATCTGCGTTCATTACGGTCTGCTTGTCCGCCTGGACATTTATCGAGGGCAAGTTAATTTCGCTATTAGACATCTGAAAATGTTTGTTGTTTAGTAATTTGACAGAGATTAGTTCCAAGATTAGAGGAATTAAGACAACATAATGTTGAGTTAAGGTCGGAGACAATGAAGTTTTGCAAGATTCTAAGTTAATACGAATACTGCCTTCTGATTGGCTGATTTTGTATACGACGCCCTCTTGGGGTTCAATGTCATATGGGCTGAAATTTCGTTTGGCGGATTTGCTCGATTCTTATTGGCTACTACCCCATTTGTATTTCTTGCCGCCTCCGATTAAAATTACGCAAATCCCGCTCCTCGATTCTGATTGGTCAAAATGCCTCTGGAATTTATTTCCGTCCCCGAATACAAATTTGCATGTTCTGCGGTTTAAATAGGATTGGGCCATGCTTCTGATACATGTAGCGACGCCCTCTATTGTTTTAAAACGAATAGTTTTAACATTTCCTGGACCAGCTAAAATAAAAAAATTCAATTCATCAAGTTTGTTTTAATTCTAACTAAGTTGGATTTATGATTAGGATTTAAGTCATAATAGGATTTGTCTGATATGTTTAGGCAATATTCTGTTCTGTAGTCTGGATAAATTTGATTTTACCCGAACCTGTTCTGGAGGTATTAAGAAGCATTGTCGAAGTTTTGGATTGATTTGACCACAAATTGTTCATCATAATTCCATTGTGGTGGTGCTCGAAACTTTGGGTTTCTCGGCAAATAATCTGCTATGCCTATGTTTATTCCTGAAATGTTTGAGATTGAGAATTCGAGAGCTAATAATCGATCCGTCCACCTAGTTTGGCGTGATTGATATCTACGGTTACCTCTGTTTTCTTTGAGATAAGTAACTAGCGCTTTGTGATCAGTTAAAATATAGAAATGGTTCCCCAGTAAATACTTCATAAAGTACTCGCACGACCAAACCACTGCTAGTAGCTCCAGTTCATTAGTTGAGTACTTCTGTTCTGCTTAATTTAGGAACCTAGATGAAAAAACGATTGGGGCCCAAATTCCTAGTTCACATTCCTGTTCTAACGTGGCACCTAATCCTTTATGGCTTGCGTCACACTTTTTTCTCGATTTTTTCGTTGCATCGTTGTAAAACTTTTTTTGTTATGTCTTCAATTGATTTTAATATTTCCTTGATTGCAATATCCTGTACTTCTGTCCAGATAAATGATTGTGATAGATACTGACTTTGAGTGAAGGTCTCAAAGGTTCTGTTTTCGAATGCAAGTTTGGAATGAATCTTGATAATTGATTTAGGACGCCCATAAATGATCTGAGTTGTTTCAGAGTTTTCGGCGGCGCTAAGTGCAAGACTGACTCTATTTTCGAGTGTTTAGGTCGGATTCCGTCTGAATCTATTTCAAAACCTAGCCAAGTTAAACTCTTCTTTGAAAATTCGCACTTGCTTCCCTTTAGCGCAAATCATTCATCATTAAATCTTTCTAGCACATTTTCTACTGTTTTGATATGATCTAGATTTGAACTTTTTGCAACAATCAAAATGTCGTCTAGAAAAAAGAATACATTTGATAATCTTTGTAGCGTGTTATCCATTGTCTTCTGAAACTCTTTGCGCATGTCTGTGAGTCCGTAAAATCCCGTTTTGAATCTGTAGGTGCCAGTGAAATCACCACAAACAATACTGGAATTCCAATGTTTATTAACTGACTCGTCCAAAGCTAACTGGTTGAAGGCGGATTTCAGATCTAATGACGTGAACCAAACTTCGTTTGGATCTTTTGATGTAATAAATTGGGCAGCTGAATCTAGTGACTCCAGTAGACTCGGCATTTGGAATTTGTTTCTGAAAATCTGTGCGTTAATAGTTTTAGCGTCCATTATTAATTTAACTAGCCCGTCCTTTTTCGCCGTAACTACTACTGGTGCTACAAACTGATCCGATGTACATTTGTCCAGTTTGCCCCTCTCTGATTAGCTTCTGGATTCTGCCCCGACCTTTAATTGAATATGAATTGGGAATCTGCGGCCCTTCTCTTGGATTGGTACTAACGGTGATTTAAAAGAGTAAAAACTTTATCATTCTTAGACCTTCCGAGTCGGCTGAATACGTTGTTGTATTTTCCCATGAAATTGTTTTTCCAGAACTGCGATTCTTCAGTTTCGGCACTTTCCGCGGTTTTGATTTCTTTCACTTGAGAATATGTCGGTTTTACTTGCGTAGTTGTTATGCTTATCTTAGGTTGAATGTCCAGACCTAGTAAGCATTTTGTTCGGTTCTCTGAAATGAGGAATTGTGCGTTTTCAGCCACCCATCCGTTAGAGTGTTTATTTATAATCAGTGTGCCAAAAAGTTTAATTGCTTGGTGGTTGTAGTCGACGTACTTTGTCTTGATTGGATGCTTTTCTAATAATAGTACTCTTGTGAATTTGTCTTTTTTCTTTAGTAAATCCGCTGTTGGTTTTTTAATAAACGATTGCGGGCTTCCGGTGTCCACTGTGGCACTAAAAATTGATCCCGTTGTCCTGAGGATCAATCATAAGCATTTTTTTGGCCTGTCGCTGCATTTATGACTTCCAAATTTTTGACAGATTCAGCCTGTTTGTTTTCTTCTTTTATTCTTACGACTGGTTATCCAGATTCGCTGTCCGAGTCTATGAGGTTGCAATCTTTTTCTTGGTCTGATTTACAGCAGTTCGCAAAATGACCCTTTTTTCCGTAACTGTTACAAATTTCCCACTTTGCTGCACATCTTTCCCTATGCTCTGGTGTGAATTTATTTCCAAAAAAGTAACACGGTTTCGCTGTAATCGTTGATTTTTTTTTACCGGTTTCTTCTGTTGTCTTGTAGAGCTCTATTAGTCCGATTTTGTACACTGTTACCTGGTTGGATAGACAACGTATGCTCTTGTTAATCCTGAACGGATTCCCAGATGTGCTCAATGATGGGTTTTGTTTCTGTAGGGGTTAGCTGTGACATAGCCTTTTTCTTGTAATAATGGTGATTTAAGAGTTTCATCGATTTTTTCGCCTGGCCTGATACATAATTCCCGTTGGATGTCCACAAATCTCATTTTAGCTATGAATATGTCTCTGATAACTTCTTTTTTGGCGTCTTCCGCTCATCCGCATTTTGCTACTTGTCCTGCTAATCTGAGGTAGAAATCTGCTAAACCTTCTTTTTCGCCTTGGTTTGCATTTTTTCAACGATGTAATTCTTATTTCGTTTGAATAGACGCTCACATGCGGTGTAAAATTCTCTGAAGTTTACATTATTGAGACTGACGAGGCCGTTTTGTTTTAGGAATCTTTTCTTACCCTCGTTGCGTTGTTTTAAGAATAATCTAGACTTGATACGACTTTCCGCCTCGTGGTAATACACTGATGGATTAATCTTCGGGTCCTTTTTTTTCTTTCGTCATTTGCCTCTTGTACCTTCCTGATGCATTATCTCTCGCTCGTCTTCACCTGACGGTGGTAATTTTGGCTTCGGTGGCGGGTCATCGTGTACCGGTTGAGGTGGTGAAAGCAAATCGTTTGGATTACAGTTTTCGCGTAGAGAAAAAATGAGGAAAAATTGGCCTATCCAAAGAGGATGTGTAAATGGCCTAGTGGTTGCGAGGATGGTTTTGCCCAAAATGGTTGCACTCCAACCAGATCTGTTTGTTCGTCCTAATATTGGACTGTTGGCTGGGCCATGAGATATCCGTGATTTCTATTAGCTAAACTCTAACTAAAAATACTGTAACAAAGTAAAGTAAACTCATGAGGTGCTTAGATACTGTAATATAAGACTTGCTTATGAGTTGATACGGATAAATACAAATTGGATCAACTTTAATTTTTCAACAGTAGATAAGCTAAGTGAACACACACATTACTTAGCTTTAGCACCAAGAGTTTTGCCAGGTTGTTGAAGGTTAAGTTAATGATTAAATATCTAAGTCGCTATATCCTAGGCTGACCTTGAATAACAGAGTACTGCAGTATCATGCAGTATCACAGAGTACTCACATTTTTTCATAAAGTACTAGTAGGTGAGATTTCTACTGTGAGATTTCTAATTTTCCATAATTGAATAAAGATGAAGTTATTTTACAGCAAACTACTTTTTTTAAATTTTTGTGGTAAGTAAATGATGCAAGAGGTTGTTACCCTGTCGGCGAAAATCAGTTTATAGCCTAACAAGACTGCTGTACCTGTAGTAAGAAAACGTGTGGTGTGGTGTGGTGTGGTGTACCTGTAGTATGGCGAATATGGCCTCCTCAGCATACCACAGTTGGGAGAAGGAGTCCAACAGTTCAGAGGCAATCTTACTCTCCAGAATGAACTCCACCGCCTCTCTGCACAGTCCCACGTGAGTAGAAGACTTGAAGGGGGCCAGGTAGGGGGGCAGTTTAGCGGGTAGTCTGTCTCTCTCCCACTTGGGGTGTTTCCCAGGGCCTACACACCATTCAACACGAACAATAATCAAAACAATGCAACAGAACTAATAAAACAGACAGAGTAATAATGGGTAGTAATTTTAAAGGAACAAATTTGCTGTTTTTACAGGTGTTAACTATAAGCAGCGAAATCCTTAACCTGGTCGGCGTTCTAGACTCAAGACCAGACTCTGTGAGTCTCGCCCATTGGGATTCAGACCAGACTGCAGAGTCGCGCCGAAAGTTTGAACCTCGGAAATCTGAAATGCGTCGCGCCATGGGTCGCAAAAGTCTGGAAATCCATTTTCCAGATTTTCGCGTCATCATGTCCTGTCTTTCGAGACTCAAATGCTCGGTGCGACGCTGCAGTCTGGTCTAAATTGGGATGCAGCGCGACCCATTTAAGTTTTGTAACTTTTGAGTGCGAACCATAATAATAATAATAAAAAACTGTTTTCATATCAGAGATTGATCAATAGACATAATTAATTCCGATATGCAATTGAGTATTTCAATTTACATATTTCTGATATGAACGGATATCAAAGGACCCGATAGGCCTAGTCAAACGATGCCTTAATTAAGCAATACAGTTTTTAAGAAGTACAAAAAATTCTACTGTAAAACTGTAAACTACTATCAGTTGTCCAAGCCCTACAACCCCCCTCTTTTAGCAAAAAAGATCTATCATTTCTTTAATATTTGTCATGTATAAATCGCAAGAATCATGGAAAACAAACTTTATTTGACTAAAACTAAGATTGCTGACTGTATCAGCAATATCTTCAAAATAATTTCTAAAAAAAAAGAATAGTCTTCTTATTCTTACACCTATCGTTTTTGGACTTTTACCAGTGAAATTATTCGTTGGTTTGATTTTTAAAGTCGTTTATGCTTCAATATTTCAATCTTCAAGTCCAAAAAAAAGTTTTTTTAGGAATTCAGTTATTAAATGTTTGATATCTCTGTTTTCTTTAGAAAAATCTCAGAATTTGGTTTTGTTTCATTTCAAACTTAGCTGTGATGTTTTATTAGCTGAAGACGAAGAGCTAATAATGAAATCACGATTAGCCTCCATCTATCAGACTGCCCGAGGAATTCGAAACGGTTTACTCGAGCACTGACGATCGCATAGAACAGCCCGAGGCAGTTGGGCATAAAACAGATCATTAAAAAACTGAAAGACGAGAAAGAATAAGAAGAAAAATGCAATGGAGTTTTTAACAAAATGTTTTCTTTTTCAAAACAGGTGATCTGGAGTGCCTCACTAATTAGTACATCAAATATGTTTAGCTGCCTTATACGGCTAGTGAGGCACTCCAGATCGCCTGTTTTGAAAAAGAAAACATTTTGTTAAAAACTCCATTGCATTTTTCTTCTTATTCTTTCTCGTCTTTCAGTTTTTTAATGATCTGTTTTATGCCCAACTGCCTCGGGCTGTTCTATGCGATCGTCAGTGCTCGAGTAAACCGTTTTCGAATTCCTCGGGCAGTCTGATAGATGGAGGCTAATCGTGATTTCATTATTAGCTCTTCGTCTTCTGGAATGATGTTTTATTAGCTGTTCCGTACACAATAACCCCATATTAATCGTTTTTTGTTTTATTAGCTGTTCCATACAGAATAAGCCCATAATTGGCTGAATTTGACTGAAATAAAATTATTTAGTTGTGCTGTCCTAGCATGTCACATAATCGGTAGAGCAACCCAGAAAATTGTTCATTTTTGACAAAAAAGTCAATATGAAAATTGATATCTCATTTTGAGTCCAAGTCATTGCCCAAACAATTAGTATAGAAGCTATTTTTAACATCATCAGTTCCTATTTTTAATTTGTCTAATCCTATGATTTTTTTCCTATTAAAATTTTTGTTTATTGATTTGTCTAGGTTCAGCGTTAGCTTATTGCCGTTCAACCAGTTTCCTATTTTTGATAAATCCTCATTGTAGTGGTGTAATTTTTGTTCTTTTTGCTTCACTGCTGTATCATCAGCGTATAAATATGGGCTCGCTGAGTTTGTAATTGTTGGTTAATGATTTATGATTCAAATAAACATTAGTGACCCGAGGACTGATCCTGTGGAACTCCACAGTGAAAAGTTTTCAATTTGGACCTTTTGGAGCCTATTTTGACTACTTGTGATCTGTTTGTCAAATATGATTTCAACAATGCCTGTATGGGACCTCGTAGTCTGCAGTTCTCAGCTTTCTGTAGAAGCATATCATGTGAAACAGTATCACACGATTTTTTTGATATCTATGAAAGTTACAAATGTTACATTAGTGTTCACTTTCAATAATTTCGAATGTCTTCCATGAAGTCTACCAAAGAATTTTCTGTTGAAAATTTAGATCTGAACCCAAATTGGTTTTTAGTCAAAACACCATGTTTGTCGAAGAAATCAATGATGCGTTTATGGAGTAACTTTTCCAAATTTTTGCTAAAAACCGGTAGAAGAGATATTGGCCTATAGTTATCTGGATCTTTTTAGTTCCACTTTTTAAGACAGCCTGGAAAAACATTGTTTTCTAAACATTTGTTTATTATTTTGTCAAAGTTTAATAATGCTATTTCAATCTTTATTATGACAAAAGTAATCAACTCAAAAAAATCACAACTGTATTTGAATGAAAATTTTGGAAAGTCGAGGAGATATCTTTTTCGCTTGTTTTCATGATGCTGCAGATATGATTTTAGAAGCAATTTTCTGTTCGACTACCTGGTTGCCCGAGAACAAGCTTGGATCAAAAAGCAGAGAAAATGAGAACATAGTTTTGAGTTGGCTGTTACTACCAGAGCTATAAGTGATGGCAAGTGGCGGATGTGGGGATGTATTATTAATTGGGGTGTGTGTTAATTGGGACTGACCGTCCACTAAATTGACTCCGTGTATTTTATCCAGCAGAGTGGCCAGTTCCATGTTAGTCACCAGGGGGAACTCCTCCCCCGTCAGGTTGATGAAGTAGTCCCACATCTCCCCCCTCTTCCTCCCCCTCCCCCGTCTCAGCAGCTCCCCCATGCACGCCAGCTCTGCCTGGACCAGACTGAATCTGGCCCACTGCACGTCCACTGGATTGGGGGCTAAGAAGACTGAGTCGTGGGGGAAACAGCTGGCCAGTCGCTCCATCTAACAACACACAACCCATTACATCAGATAAATGGGGGGGGGCTACTTGTTGCTTAAAAGGATACACAATGTTTGTGCCACAGTTTCTCTCTACTCTCATTGCCCACCATTGTTTTCTTGCATATCATCGCAATGAGTGAATATCCTGATGCATTTTGCATTTTCACAACATGTTTTGAAGCCGCGATGATACACTACCGCACCGGAGTTCCATGGATAATAAACGATTATAGTGGAAAATTGTTGTCTAGAATGAATGTTGTCATTATAATTGATTATTTTTGTAAAAACACAATCCATATAATCCAATTAAAACCCATTAAAATTGATTATAACGGATTATAATCTTTCGATTTTTTGCAATATCATTTGCAAAATTTCCAACATTTGCGCGTTACTCGCAATCTCAACCTACTTAAATTAATCCCCCACCCCTCCCTCAGTTGCCTCCCATACGCATTTGCCCCCTCTTCTCCCTCACACCCGCATTTAAACATGGCTCCTACTTTTATCCCTACGCCCATTCCCATGTTTACTAAAGTTTATCCCCAACCCCAACTCCATTTTGAGAATCAAAAATTTCACAAACTTGAAAAATTTTCGCAAAAAAAAAGAAAAAAATTTGAAATTTTTCAAACTTTTTGTACTTTTTTTGTTTTTTTTTATCTTGTTTCTTCAAAAACTGTTTTCCACTTTGCCTTTTTTACCATGACTGTCGATAAAACGCCTATGTTGTTTTTATCACACCACGCAGAAAAACGACACTAATTTGGAAGAAAAAGTTTGCGTGTTTCTTTGGACTGTGGTCGGTACTTTCTGTGCTACTTTTCAGTGAGCGGCTAGCCTTGTTTGTACTTGTGGCTGACCTGTCGCTTGAAAGTGGGCGTGGCCTTGGAGTCGACGTGGATGCAGTGGAAGTTGTGTTGCCTGTAGATTGACATGAGCAGCTGCTCCACCTGGTCCACATTCTTGTACACTAGAATCCCATAAGCCACTCGCCACCTCCTCTCCACCTACACACAAGACAAAACAAAACAATGCAACACACAATATCTCAACTATCAGACAAAATTGTGTTTTAGCCACTTTTTGGAATTTTTTCAGTGTCATGATGGATGTCTTTGCTTCCCGGATTGACAAAAAATGGTAAAAATATATGTTTGAAAATTGCAAAATAAGCATTTTTTTCATATATGAAATTGTATAATGAACTTTTTTTCCATACTATGAAAATGTATGATAAGCATTTTTGCCATAAATGAATATTCAAAAAACTTTTGTTTCGAAATTTCGTGTTTTAACCGAAACACTAACCAAAGATTTTTTGTCATGAGAAAACCCAGAGAGTAACTGGCAGTTACCACGCAGATAAACTGCATTTGGTGGTTTCAGCCATAAAAGTTAATTTTAACATTTTAACATAGACATATATACCAAAAAGTAATTTTTTGAATATGGCTAGATAATTTTTAGCTTGAAAATTATGATGGTTAAGAAAAAAGCCTGTTTATTTACAAATTTATTTTTATTTTTGCAAATGAAACAAAAGATAATAATCGTGTTTACAAAAAAAAAAACATTTTCATGTGATTTTTGGGTTTTTGGGTGAGAAACTCATCCTGGACTACGTTATAAACACATAAATGTCAAATTTTGCGTGCAAGTTTTTTTTCGTAAAATTTATAGTTAAGCACAAAAGCAAATTCGCAGCCAAAAAAAGGATTAAAAAATTTTTACCTCAAATTTTTACTTTTTGTTTCTGAAAAAAAGGCATACATATCATACAATTTTCGTACTTGAAAACTTTATGATAAGCATTTTTCTGACCGACATTTAAATTATGTTTTTGATTGTCAAAATGCCCTCTATCATAGATATACTTATGTAAATCTACTTAAAATTACCCAGACACGTTTTTTGGTGATTTTCGAAAAAAAAAATTTTCTATGACAAAATGACTATTTTATTATTTTCATACATGCGTTATTTTCATACATAGATTATTACATTTTTAAATCAATTTTTTAATGACCAGGAAGCTTCAGTAGTATAGCTAATTTACACTGGGATCAGGGGGGGTGATCCCTACAGGGATCATTGGGTATTGAGATCCCAACGTAAATTTTTGAGATCCCATGTAAAAGTACTGATCCCATGTAAAATTTGTTATGATCCCAAATAATGATCCCACAAGTTTGATCCCAATGTATAATTTTTTAAACCAATGATCCTGAATGTAAATTTTTGTTAGGTTGATAGCTAAATCGTCCAAATGCCCAGACGGTGTATTTCGTTCTTTTTGTTTATGCACCAAATTGGAGTGGTATATAAAGTGGTTATAGCTATTAGTTTCATGCATGGTATATGAAAGACACTTGATTTCTGCACCGAATATGTTTGAAATATATGTATAGAATCAGCTTGAAATTTATTCGAATAATTTGAATAGTGCTATATTTTTAAGTATTCTATTTAGCAAACTAAAATGTTTTGATAAATCCAAAGTGGGCTAAATGGTTTTTGAGCCTACATTGTAATTCGATACTTGATTAATACTCTAATTAACAAAAAAAATGGAAAAAAAAATCAATTAAAGCAAATGAATAAAAAATACAAATGTTAAAAAGAAAATTGTTAAATAATGAGAAAGCATATGAAATAGGAAACGTTTCAAAACAGAATCATTATTGTAAAGGAAATCAGAAGCTTAATTTCATTGACAAGTTGATTGAAATGTATACGAAAACAGTCATGTAGAACTAAATAATAGTTTAATGAAAAAGCATATGGGTTAGGAAAGATTCGAGTATTGTGCATGTTTGATCCGTTTTTGTGTAGAAATATTGTCTAAACTTGTACCTAATTGTAACTATAAAATTGAAGTGGAACAAAATTTCCTGGGGTCCGAGTAGAGGAAAACGCATGGCGCTCGACTCTCAGCCGAAAGGCGGCGTTTCGAAACCCGTCCAGAAATTGTACTGAAAGGAGGCAAGAGTTGTTGGTATGGTGATATCCCCCCATAGATTGATTTTGTATTTTTTTTTGATAGTAATCTAACTTCTCGGATTATTGCTATTAATTTAACAATTGAGTAAAAATGTCAATTACTAAAAATGTAATGTTTAAAATGAAATTGAAAAGTGTACAAAACAGCCATATAAAATAGTTAGTTAATGAGAAAGCATGTGAGTTAGAAAACGTTTCAAAACATGATCATTTATGTAAACAAAATCAGAAGCATCACCATTAAAGTTTTTATCATAAATCAAATGTGCAATATAAATACAAAAAGAACCGCACATGGTAGAGTTTGAGTCTTGCATGGGATAATTTGTCATTATTTCAGTGACCTGATGAAATTTCTCGTTCAGTCGTTTAAACAGATTGGTGTACTGCCAAAGAGGAAGACCGAGAGGATCAGCAAAATATAAAATATTTCTTCTGTTGCAAATCACAATCCAATGTGTCCCCGGAGAATCTGATTTTGAAGTGTTCACAATCATAAAGATGTTGTTTGGGATGTGAGGTGGAAAATTATCCGCTGCAAATACTCCAAGAAACTTATATTTCAGATGTTTACAGTTCTGAATGAGATCCTGTAACTGGATTTCATCCATTTTCAGACAGTCGAAATTGGAAGGACGTTCTTTGTAACTTTACGGTCAGATGTAATAAATACATTCGATGAGCGTATACCCCAAACAAAAATTTCCAGGTTTGCTGTCAAAGCGTTTGAGAATTGAAGATCGAGTGAAACTGAGCAGTTAGTAAGTTCTGGATGCAAGAAGTCATGAGCTGCCTGCTGTGTGCTAGTGAGATCGAAACACATAATAAAATGCTGTTGATAGTTATCCAGAGTGATTCCCAGCCCGCAGTGCAACAAACCTAGCGCTGATAGTGTGTTGAAGAAGAGACGTTTATGATCTTGTGTACTGATTGGTGTACTTGCTATTGGTAAACCGTTTCGTCTCAAGGTAACTTGCTCTAATCCAAACTTTTGATAACGAAAAGAATTCGTTCGGTTTGTTCCTAGAAATGCATTATTTGTGTTCAATGCTATTATAATTTGTCTCACCGGTTCACGAGCAAAAATATCTTCCTGTTGCCAGCTGCGCTGACCAGCTGTTGCAAGAAATGTTTTTGTAATTTCTTCTTGATATGGGTAGTTCGCAGGAGTTTTGAGCAAAGTTGATTCAATGGCAGAGAGCACATGGTCGGTCACAGTCATTTTTCTAACATATAGGTTCGCTTCGAGTATTTGCAGCTTGTAATGCTTGGCAACATCTTCCGATATAATGAGAAAGTCTTCATGAGAACGTCTGTAGGAAAGTCTGAGGGTAACACCGCTCAACAAATGCTTGTCACATGCGAAAAAATCAACTCCAGCGGGTCCAAAGAACCAAATTTCCCTCGATTCACGGACCAGTTCTCGTTGAGATGTGAAATCAGCTGCATCGATTGCAGCGGGATTGTTTTCAAAACAATATCCCTGACACTTAAGCCATGAGTCCTTGGCTCCTTTGCTGTTAGAAAATTCTGTTCCAATAAAGCTTTTATGCGCAAAATTACTATTGGCATTTGAGATTTTGTGTCCATTAGCAGAGAGGGTACAGTCAGAGAAAAGGGAATACAGGGAGTTGTTTACGAGGAACGGTGAATCAGACACAGTAGGATCAGTGTTGTCGTATCGCAGATCAGCTCCATTTGATTGCGTTACTTTGCATTGTATTTCCAAATAATTTTTTTGCAGGTCAACAAAATTTTTACGGTCACCGGTGATTTCAAATTCAAGCATTGGTCCATTGGGTGAATAGACAGGTCCAATTTTTTGATCAAAAGCGTTTTCAAAAGTAATCAAAAGAGGTTGTTTTTCAAACAAATCCAGAGAGCTATGGGTAGCTTCATTGGGTAACAAATTAGCGATCATTTTTTATGTTTGAGAAAAAATCTGATCGACTTCTCACTGGTCTGATTTTTCTTCGAATGGTTGTTTTTCTTTTTCGAGCCCCTACTGACCTTCTTCTTCGTAATCCATTCATTGGTGTCTTTCGACGACGTCTACCACTGCCAAGTTGTTTTCTTGCAGTTTTTGTGACGGTGTTTTTCAATGCTTGTTTAGGAGACTTCTTTTTCATAGCGACATCAATCAGTTCTGGCGCTGCACTCATCAAAAGTTCTCTGCCCAGTTTTTTCGCAGCCGGTAGAATAACCCGTCGTGCAAACGGTATAGCAACACGACCAATACCAGCAGCCAAAGCGCCAAATCGACTGCCGCGTTGTCGGTAGTGTCCAGAGAAATGAGGAAGTGAAGCTTGCTTTGCATAATATTGTTCCATTGGTTTTCAATCAAAGCGCTTGAATTTTAGAGTCAACACAACTTTACCAGTTCCTGCAAAGGGCACTAGTCTTGCAGTTTCTGTGCGCAACTGTACCGATATTGATTGTACAGATGAAGTGAATAATTTTTTGTAGTCTAAATTAGTGAAGTTTTTTCGATGATTAGGTTCAATGCTGCAGGCACTACCGTTTTTGATGCGTCTATTTGAATCAATGACGCGTAACAATGGGGCCTTTGCATCACCAACAGTTTGGTATTGAATAATGTCAATATAGACAAAAATTAGACTTGTCCCACTTGATAAGTCATATGGGAAATGAGATTCGTACAGTTCGTTTCCCTCATAAGATGCATCGAAGGAGGGTATCATTTTGTAACCAATGTGATATTCACCGTTCTCATCAAGCTTTGCATTGTAGCCTAACAGACTGGGTGTTTGGGGACTTGGGAATGAGATTCCTTCATTTGCATTCATCCAAATGCTCATGCTATTCGTGATTTCTTGAGGACTCGCATCAAAATGAATTTTGTCTTTGAGTTTTGTTTTTATCTCATTAATCAATTGTTCTATAAAAGTGTACTTTCCTGATTTGATAAAAACTTTTTCACCATAGTAGGGTTTGGAAATTGTATTCCGATTGCCAGCGTTGGATTTACTGGCTACTACTTCGGATGCTCTGAAGTACGTAAATTCCTCATCAGTAACATTGTTTAATTTTGTGGGGAAAATTATTTCTGAGAGAGCAATTCTCCAATCTCCGTCTAAAGCTATTTCTTCTTTACAAAAATTTCTAAAACTGGCCAAAGTGTTGTCTGGGAAATAATCCATTGATGCTGTTGAAATCAAATGTACAGTAAGATCATCACTGCCCATTTTCGTTATAATCAGCTTTGTTTCCAATTAAACTAAGTTCTTTTTCATAAAATTTTCCGCTGATTTCTTCTTTTTCCGCATCAATGAGACTGTATGTTGGAGGGTTCACAGTAGGAATGGCAACTACTTCAAAAACTTCGTCTGTAAAAATCTGCTTGTAACCTTTTCTAAAAGGCAAGTCCGTCTTCGCTATTCGCACATAGTCACCAACATAAAATTTTGGTTTCTGTACCAACTTCGATGAACTGTTTGCAATTAATGAAACTAAAGCAGGTACATGTTTTCTTGTGACCTTGTTTGGAGCCAATTTTGTTACTCTGTTAACGCGTGAGTTAATTGTTTGAACAAAACTTTGTAATTTTTCAATATAACTGTAAGTCCATTCAAAATCCAAGTACTTGTAGATAATACTTTTCAGCGATCGAATGTTTCTTTCGGCAAACGCTGATTTTTTTTCACTGTGAGTATTGTATTTGATGATTTCTCGTTTAATACATAACTTTTCGAACTCTCCTTCAAACTCGGTGCCTTTATCAACCCAAACTTTTTTTGGTTGTTTTGTTTTGATCATTTTTTTGAAAGCTTCGGTTGTTTCCTTAGCATATTTGGTCTTCAGGGGTTCCACTCGTAAGTAGCGAGAGAGACAATCGACAGCAACTAACAAATATCGTATCCCTCGGTTATATTTAGCCAATTTATCAACATAAGCCAAGTCAAGAGACCAAATTTCGTTGATATCGTTAACAATCACTTTTAGCCGAGGATATGTTTTACGAAACAATCCATACTTTGTATGTGATGCTTGAGATCTCAGAAATTTTTAAACTTTTTTTGGTGAGAGTTGACTAGCATTTGTTAAATTTTTAACGCTACCAAATGCAGCTGGACCTTTCGTGTAGAATAGTTTGAGTTTCTTTTCTTCACTGATAGTAGGATTTCCATTCTTTTGTTGACGTCGTCGCAAACAATTCTCTACTGCTTTCATAGTTCTTATCATCGTCGTCATCGTCGTCGTTGGTGGTGGGGAAAAATTCTTTTTTCTGGGTTTTTCTTTTATCGGATTGCTTGGTTTTGGGTTTGAGAGTTGTCGATCGAGTCTTCGAAGAGGAGGGTTTTGATCTCTTCGAGTCCTCAGTTGTCGGGTTGTCGGAGACGAAGGAGGAAGAAGTTGAGGGCTTGGATGCTTCGCTCTTAAGCGAGCGGAGAATCTGTTTGGCATAAGTGTTGGACACTAAGCTAGGATCAAGATTCAGTTCTTTCAAAATTTGTGGATAAAAAACACCCTCAAGTTTTTTGTGTTTTGCTGTGTATCGTACAAAAAGGACTCAATTTTAACGAGTGTTGGTTTTCCTTGAATTAGAACATATTCGTCAACGTCTAAAGTCAAGGATTCAACTTTGAACAACTGCTTTAGCACTATGTTTGCCCTTTCCAATTTATTAGCTTCCAATAGCTCTTGAATGGATTCCATAACCTTTCGAAACACTTCAGCGCTTTTTCCATTACTTTTTTCATCGTTTTTTTCTATTCTCTTTGAGCTTTTCTGCTGCAGTGAATTGTATGATTCAAAATTTTTTTCTGCTTCATCATCACCATCACCACTGAAATTAGTAAGTGCAGATAAATTTCTTTTTCGAAGATTTGGTACTACATTACTAGGGGTTAAAAGAATAGGAGATGTTGGGTTTAATGGTGGTGGAGAGTCACGGCTGATATTTCCTTCTCGAAATCGTTGTATGTAATTGAGTTGAGATGATTTGTCGTTAATTAATGGATTATGAAGGATTTGAGATTGTGGTGCAGTTTTTTCATCTGGAGCATATGTTTTTTGAGGAATGAGGATGAATTCTTCAGCATACATGCCTGAGGTTCTAGTTTTTCAGGTAAAGGTAACACGATTCTCCAATTGATTTAACCAGTAAAATATTGTTTGCCAAAACTTTTCGTTTTTCTCGGAAACTAAACTTAGGGTCAACAATTTTTCCAAATGGTATTTTCTTACTCTCGATGAAACTTTTGTTAGCTGGAACATGTCCCAGAAAAACATTCACAAAACAATCGCAAAGAAATCTAATAAAATTTGAATCAGCTCCTGTCAAAATTGATCTACAATGGCGACTATTGAGCATTTGCTTCAATATACATAATTCTTTCTCTTTCATTTTCAAGAGATGTGATAACTGCTTTTGAGGATGGTAAATAGAAAATGGTTGGTGATGGTGGAACTATGTTTGACGAATAACGAAGACATTCTGAAGTTTTGGGATCCAAGTCTATCAACAGATGACCAAAATCTTCTCTCGTTGCCAACTGATACGCATGACGGAGGAATTTTGCGTTATTCTCAACTGTCTGCCTAAATAATCAATTTGTTGAATGTCTCGAGGTGATTTGAACAAAATTAAGTGAGTTGTATTCAAATCTATTGTACGTGATTGCTTACTTTGCTGAAATAAATTGTGCTTGACATAAATAACATGAACATTTTTATGTCGGCCTGCTGTAGCTAATTTAACAAAATCTTTTTCATTAAAAATTTCTTCACAGGTATCATCAAAGACAATCATGCAATCCCGTAAGTTATTAACAATTTCAAAGCTGGACAATTTTATAAATTCAATATCAAATTTGTTGCGAGAAACAAAGGAACGGTATTTGGGTTGATCGTGAAGATAAAAATAAAATATTTTGTTATACGATGGATAGAATGTACCTTTGAGAAGCATTTGAAAAATTAAATCAGTTTTGCCAGATCCCGAGGGACCTGAAACGGACATAAACAGACGATCTTTTGTTGAAATCATCTTATTCATTTTTATAACTTGGGATTGGGTAACATGTAACCAACTGTACTGGATAGTATTGAAAGCCAAATGGCAGTCTCGTCACAACTAAGATTGTAAAAAGACAATTTTGAAATAGATAAAGAGAGCAAAATGAAAATGAAACAGACTTGTGTGAAAAAGACAACTTCTGCAGACGGAAGAGAAACAGAATTACAAAATTTCCAAGATCTGTTTTCGTGAGATAAAGACTGTTCGACACCACCAATGTCTACAAAGTCGCAATCATTGTTCTCGACAGTGGTGGCTTCTTCAATTTCCATGTTTACTGGAAGACTTTTTTTGCTTATTTGTATCAAGGTTGATAGTTACAACTGCATACCAATCGCCTTTTTTTCTCTCTGATCTATTGCCGTTTGGTTTGTATTTTATTATATATCTTGCTATGTTTTTGTCTGTCAGAAGTATCCGAACAATTTTTTCTACGTTTCCGGTACTGATTTCGTCTAATAACTCTTTTGGTAAATTCTCACCTGTTAAACTCACATTTTCTGTGTTTTCTTTTGGCAAAAATATTTTTTTGAAATTTTGAATTTTCAAACACGACATGTTAGCAACTAGTAATCACACAAGATCAAAAGAAAATGAAAACAATCAATAAATATATTTATTATGATTCACAAAACTTGGCATATATATGTGATTCGTCATTTCGGTTCAACAGGCAAATCAACTCCTCGTTCAATGCAGAAAAACTCATATTTTGTGAATTTGTCATGGTTGCAATTAGATTTGAACTTAACAACAAAATGAGCAGCAACTCTGATAGTGGCTTGAACTAAATGTATTTCCTCAACGTTATCAGTTTTGACTAATTCTTTCAGTTCAGCCGGAAGCTGATGGTCATGCAAATGGATTTGTCTTCTATCTCCCAGCTGAGGTTGCAGCCCTTCCAGGTTGAGATTGATCAACGGAATTGACTGGCGAAATTCCTGGAGTCTGGACATTGTACAGGTGAAAGTAGTGAAGAACTGTAAAAAATTTCCGTAAATTGTCGATTTTGATATCGTTCAATGTAATTTGTTCGAGTTTTTGCAGGAGTGGTTTTCCTCGACAATCTAATATGCCTGTCCGCGTAAGAGTAACTTTAATTCTTGGTGTTAAAATGTTTTCAGGACTCTGATTAGTCATTGAATCGTAAACCACCAAATTTGGAGATAAGGTTGTTTGCATCATTGGACAGTTCATTTTGTAACCAATCGAAAAAAACTTTGGATTTTCTACGTGTACAATGCTTTAATAATTGATGCGAGGGAAGTAAATGAGAATGTCGTTTGCAAATATGTTTTTCTTGACCCAATAACTGTTCAATCTTTGGGCAGCCAATATCTTCCAAATTTGTCACGGGTAATTTCAAGTATTCAGCTAATAAAACAGATTTTTGTGTACCTTTAGCAAAAAAATGGGAATTTGGGTTCCTCAAACGAATGCTGTCAAAAATGTGATCCAAGTATGAGTAAGGGTAATCACCTTCGTCCCAACGAAGCCCGTGTAGAAATTTAGATACCCAATTGTACGCTTTTTTCTCTTCTTTTGATAAATTGTTGAATTGAACTGGTGGCAGAAAATGAATTGTATCAATTGTATTAGCAGAGCAAACGGAAAGTTCCTTTATGATCAAAGGTTTCTTGCCACATTTAAATCCTTCAATATCTAAAATAATGAGATGGTTGAAAAACAATTTTTTAGTTTTCTTTCTTTGGGTTAACATGACTTTCACTCAACATTCCAACAAACGAAATAACTTTGGTTTGAATGTTTTAAGAAATAAGCAAAACGCAATACCTGTCACGTGACCCAGGTAACAGTTTTTTATTGGACAAGGCAAAACATATGTGTACCCAGGACCGGTATGATTTTTTTCTTGAAAATATCCCGCTGCGTCATGCAAAATAGCATGTATTCTAAGAAATTTGAAATGTTTCAAGTGTTTGTCGAGCGACGAATTGTCTATTCCAATTAAACCACCATATGGTATGTTTTTCAAAACAAAATCCAAATTAATATCAGCATCCAAATACAAACAAGTAGCTAAAAAATACTGAAATCTGACCGATTTGTCTGGATATTGTGATTTTAAGTCTATGAAAATTTCATGAATGAGTTTTAAATCGAAAGTTGAAATCATGTTTACTGAACTCAATATAATGGAAAAGGAAAAATGAAAAGTATCAATTAAAACTTAACTTTCTCTTCAACAATAAATTTCACAAATAGCACATCAGTATCTACATCAAGTTTTCCATATCCACTTGTCCAAATTTCCATTATTTTACAAAAAGCGGCAGAATGGGGTCCATTAATTAAACTTTCAAATCTTTTCAAAGTTTCTGTATTCATCTCATCTGTTTGAACATGTCTGCTTTCTGTGTGTTTCTTTGAAACTGAAGTCAAAATTCTTACGGATTTGTTTGACGACGACGATGCAGCAGGCGTAACTGTATTATCAATTCGTTTCTGTCCCCCAACGGCCGGAGATTTCTTGCAAACGTTTTGATTTGGTGAAGTTTGTTTGTTAGATGATGTTGCAGAAAGCAATAAATTGGGTAAACGTTTTTTGATTGCAGTGAAATCCAACAAAACGATATTGGCTGCAACAGTTTGTGCTGAATAAGTGAGAGCCAGTTTAAGCTTGTCAAATAACTCACCGTTTCCTTTGACATCTTTAGCAGGAGAAACTAAGTATTTGAAGCAAGTGAAAATACAAGGAACACTGAAACATTTTTGGGAAGGAAAAAATTGGTTTAATTGTTCCTCTGAATCTACTTGAATCAATATATGGTAATGAATTTTTTTTTCATTCTCGACTGAAAAAGGGCAATATTCAGATTTGAAGTGGCTTCCAAAAGCATAATTTTTAAAAGCAGATAAATTAGGAACTTTTTCAGTAATAACAAATTTGAAATTTGGTTGAAATTTTTTGAAATAATCAGGTAACACAACTTCGAACATAGCTTCTGCCATTTTGTAAAGGAAAATCAATTCGAGTCGTGCTTGAAATCGTTTGTGCTTGAGGAAATTTGAGATTTCCTGGCTCGTTTACAATTAGACTGTGGTTTGTCTTTGTTTTCAACAGTATCAGAAATTTCACTTGTTTGCGCTCGGATTGACTTTCCCGATTTTAGTAATTTTGAAAATTCATCGCTGCTTAAGGAAAGTCTTTGTACACATTCAAATTCAGCGCATTCAGTTGCTTTTTTGAAAACTTTCAGGAATACATAAGTTCCAGTTTGGTCATATGTTTTCAATGTAGCACGCACTAATCTTTTACTGTTTTCCGAAATATCGAAATAGCAGTCGCCAAAATCTTTATCTGCATTTGCTGTGGTGCTTGTTTTGGTTTTATTCATTGTAACGAGTAAATTTTCAAACTAACTTGATTTAAAACTGAATAGAAAGAAATGAATGGTTCCGATTGATTGTATATGTCTGCAAAAGAAAGCGTTGTATCTATTTTAAGTTATATACACATGTACTTTATATGGTAAAGATATTGGATTGCAATTTGGTTCAAATGGATTAGTATTTTGTGCATGTACAACTGATAAGAGTTTCTATGGGTGTCAAAGGTCACAATGTTTAAACGTTATTTTTGATACAAGCTATTTGTTTGAATGTAATTTAGATAAACATAGAATACCATGCAAGGTAACATTAACATTTTACACGCCCTCCCTTATTAAACTGATTAAAAACGACATAGGAGGTCTTGAAATTTCTAATTTTAGAAGAACCAATCCCTATTTTAATCTCTTGAGGCGTTTTCACAATTCATTTCAGTTTCTTTTCTTTCCGCGTTACGTTTGTCTTTTTCTTCCAACTTTTCTTCAAAAATGCCTTGTTATCTTATTGCCGGATATTCCAATCACGAAAGAAGCATTTTTTATGAAACTGTTCACGGTAATTTTGTAGCAATAATTAACGAAGAAAAAAGTTTCAATTCTGATGAGTGGACTTGTACACATCACATTATGATTCCTAAAAATTTTTTACATTTATTCAGTAAACTTTCCTTAAAAAATTCGAAGAAAGACGAAGAACTGAATATAAAGTATTTGAGTTACCTTACAAACTCTGGTAAATATACGGATCCTGACGAGCCTCTTGCTCTTCAGGTTGATATTTCGACTTTATCAAAACCAGTTAAAAAAATTTTGTATAAATACGATTGTGATGTTACTCCGATGTGTGAAAACCAGTTAGAATACTTTGAAGAAATTGAATTTTTCGATCGTTTATGGGGAATGGAACAGATTGAATCACCATTGCTAGTTACGCCGAAAACTGATCCTTCTCCTACAGTGTCACCATGGCTTGATGAACCAGATTCTACAACTGCAACTCGCACCCCCGAAGCGACAGTGAGTAATCAAATGGAAAATTTGACTCCTTCTCTATGCCTTGCACCAAAGAAAAAGAGAAAGATAACAACACTAGAAAAAGCTCAGGAGTATTTAGACCTTATTTAACTTTATTGAACTGTTGTTGCGTTTGATTGATTTTAATTTGGTTTTATTGTGTATAAAGATTTAAACTTGAAACTCAGATTGATATTTAATAGATTCCATTTGGTGTCCTCATGTATAAACATTTTGTAAATTAAAACTCTCAGCCTCTTAATGCTTTACTTATCAAGTTGCTAGGAAAAGAAGAGCATAATAAGTCATTTTATAACCGAATGTTCGACAAGTCTTCAATCAAAATACAAAAAAGAACTTGAATTTTAAAATCTCGGAAAAATGTTGAAAATTTTTATCTCGTAAACTTGAGATCCTATAGTCTTTAGACCTCTGATCAAAGTTAATTAACTGGTCGTGAGCAGTATTTTGATATATTTCACGACTATATTCAGACCATTCACTGAAGAGATACAGACATTTCATTTTCGAAAAGCCTCATCCTATATCAATTTTCTAACTTTTTGTTACACGGTCCGAATATTGTCTTCCGACCACTCATATTGCTTCTCTTGGCGAGCTGGACTTTTTTGAGCTAGGGTGCCGACACTGTACATTATCTAGTTTGGGAGATCATCATTTTTTGTACAAATTTTATATATTTTTTTCAAGTTTTGTTTCTATTTTTTTTTTGCGGAAACATATAAATTGCTCTATGGATTGTAAAAATATGACCTAAGTGAGAGACGTTAAGTCTTCGATGAAATGTTTGGGAAAGTGTCAACATGATAATGTATAAATGATAACGTTTTAGGTACATGTTTTGTTTAAGAAATTAATCTTTTTTCTTCTTTTACCTTATTCACGGTTAATTAGTCTTCACCATGTCTAATGAGTTTTTTTTTCTTTACAACATTGATGGTTAGTGAGTCTTTATACCAAAAAGACATGTTGTAGTCTATTCAGTTCACATGTTCAAGCCATTAATAAGAAATCGAAAATGTTTTTGTTATGTTTAACAACTTAATTAATGTATTGTCTCTTTTAATTGATTTTTGTAGACTGAAACCGATCGGAAGAAACAATATTTGATCATGATAACGAATAAATTCAATATTTAATTAGAATTTACAAATTATTGGCAATCAAAACTTTTGGCAGGACTTTTAAATTGAATTCAAATTTTGGCGGGCGATTGCCGTTTAAACTTAAATTTGAGCGGGATTACATGTAGCATATTTTCAAACTCATCCAATCCCATGAAGTCGTGTTATGTATTTGAAAGTTTGTACATGATAACGAATAAATTCAATATTTATTTAGATTTTACAAATTATTGGCAATCAAAATTTTTGGCGGGTTTTTTAAATTAAATTCAAATTTTGGCGGGCGATTGCCGTTTAAACTCAAATTTGAGCAGGATTACTTGTAGCATATTTTCAAATTCAACCAATCCCATGAAGTCGTGTTATGTATTTGAAAATTTGTTCAAATACGAATTTTATTTGCAAACTTCTGTTTTTCTGGAACACTTGATAATGAATCCTGCAAAATACAAATGTAATTTTTGTCCAATACTTTTCACATTTAAAACTAACCGAACCAGACATGAACGAAATTTTCATGCTATGGAAAAAGGTATTCCAGTTTACATGTGTAATGATTGCCCTTTCACATCGTTATTGTTATCTTCTCTTGAACAACATTTTATTTCAACTCATGAGAGCATAGCCAATTTATGTGAATATTGTAATCTAGGCTTTGTTTCTAACATTGAACTCAATAACCATATGATTACTCTTCATAGTTTACCTGTCGCTACTAGTAACAATACTGCATCCATCAGCAAAACGAAACAATTGCCCCAAACATAAATGTGAATGACATTGAATTACATGAATCTGCTTTCAATGGTACCCTGAAAACTTTTTTATTCCTGGTGATGATAGTGTAGATATATTAGAATTTATGTCTAAGCACAAAGAACAAATCCAAAATTTGATTTTGGCAAACGGTTTCCAATGGCCCCAAAAAGTTCAATTTTCATTAAATTTGAGTTTACAAAAACCGTCAGTGATCAATGACGAAGATCTGAACAACCCCACTCAAAATGAGCTTGTTGACATTTATGTTAATTCCCTTATGGTTCCGATTCTATCCGACGGACTTGCGGATGGAACGTTTTATGAAATGGTCGATAGAATGCAATCGGTGCTTCATTCATTTGCTTCACACGGAAGCGGATGGGTTTTACAACAAGTGGTTAGATTGTTTATCAAATTTGGTAAAATGAATCCCATTCGAGGGTCATCACATATAACATTACCATTAAAAATTGCAAAATCCAGTCATTTAATTAATATTCGCAACCATGATGACCATGACTGTTTTAATCTTTGTTTTACTGCTGCTTATCACCTTCATAATCGTTTGAATTTAATTGTTGGAAGATACGAAGATCCAGCTGCTGAAAAAACATGCCCTGCAACTTACAGAACGAGCAACGCCAAAAAACCAATCGGTGAGTTTCCAACCCCAATGAGTTTCAGAGATATACCCGAATTTGAACGTTTGAACGAAGTTCGTTTCAATGTGTTTCTTTATGAAAAAGGAGACTTGGTGCCTATGTTGATATCAAAAAATGAGTCTGAAGATACATTCAGTATGGATCTTTTGTTGTTATTTGAGCCGGGTAATTATCATTTCGTGTTAATAACTAACCTGTTAAGATTCATATGTGAAATCAAAAGTTATAAATTCGGGACCTTCATGCGCTTGTGTCGGAACTGTTTTCACATAAGTTATAGCGAAGAAGCGAACAAGATGCATCAAAGATCATGCAAAGAACATGAACCTGCAGTAATAAAAATGCCATCCGCTGAAGATGGAAGCAATAAATACAAATTCAACGACTATGCAGCACTTAGTTTTGTTCCTGTCATTATCTACTTCGATTTCGAATCGTTTTTGAAACCTGTAACCACATGCAATAACAACCCGAACACTTCGTCGTCTAGGATCTTAGAAAAACATGAACCCTCTGGTTACTCTCTATGTGCGATTGAACATGGTTCTTCAAAACCATACTTCTTTGATTTAAACAGTAGTGAAAAATGTATACCAAAATTCATCGAGCAGTTACACATACTAGCAAAACAAATCTACCAACAAAAAAATCGATACCCAAACTATATTGGCAATCGATCTATCCTGAAGCAGGATGAAGCCACCTCATGCTGGTTGTGCCTAGCAGAGTTTGTTGAAGGTGAAACAAAATGTTTGGACCACTGTCACTACAGTGGTGAATTCCTAGGGTGGGCGCACTCAAAGTGTAACCTAGCGCGACGAAAGGTGCGATATACACCAGTTGTTGGACACAATATACAAAATTATGATCTTCACCATATTTGTTTGGCCTTGGGTGAGTTGGAACCAACGAGCACGATCCAAGTCATACCCGCAACAGATGAGAAGTATATCTCACTAAGCATTGGTGTATTGGTTGACACTTACACACGAGCAAATGGTGTTAAGCAAAATGTCTATGAATACATGCGATTCATAGACTCATGTAAGATTTTGAATTCTTCGTTACAAAAACTTGTTGATAATTTACCAGCTGATAAGTTCTCTATACTAGATGAACACTTCAAACAAGCTGATGAGAGTTCTCGCGCACTTCTAAAGAGGAAAGGTTTTTACCCTTATTCCTATATGTCAAATCGATTAAAGTTTGATGAACAAAATCTGCCACCACTCAGTGCATGGGAAAACTCATTAGAAGGAGGAAAAATTAGTGTTAGTGAAGAAGATTTAAAACATGCTCAAACAGTCTTCGATAAATTCAATTGCATAAACTTAGAGCAATATCACAATCTCTATCTCACATGTGATACTCTCCTTCTCGCATGTGTTTTTGAAGAGTTTCGTTCGATAACTCATGCAAGCTACGGATTAGATTGCGCGCATCTTTTTACTGCGTCGAATCTTGCGGGAGATGCTTTCAAGAGGATCTGTAACGCTGATATTGAACTTCTTTCGGAAAGAGAGCATTTAGAAATGGTGGAAAATATGATGCGAGATGGGACAGCATCTGTTTTTGAAAAAAGAAAATTCAATGCAAACAACCCGTACATGAATGAAAAGTACAACCCTCAAGAAAAAACAACTTATGGCTTCATGTTGGATGCAAATAATCTATATGGAGGTGTTATGCAAATGCATAAATTACCAGCACGGGACTTTGAGTTCATCCATGTTAAGGAAGACGGTGAAGTTAGTACAAGCAGTGAAACGAGCCTTGATGAAATATTGGCAACTCCAGAAGATTCGGATATTGGTTTCATTCTTGAAGTAGATCTCGAGTACCCTCAAGAACTTCATGAATCCCATCGAGACTATCCTTTAGCATGAACCAAAGAAGTGGTGCCAGAGGAGTGGTTAAGTGATTACCAACGAGATCTGGCAGAACAAATGAAAAGCAATGATAATTATCGAGTTGCTCCTGGCAAAGTAAAAAAACTGCTTCAGACATTGCATAACAAGAATAATTATACAGTGCATTACAAACTCTTACAACTCTATGTTCGGTTGGGTTTGAAAATAACGAAAGTACATAGAGTTTTAAAGTTCAAGCAAGAACTATGGTTAGAACCCTATATAACCCTAAACACAAACAAAAAGAAATCTGCACGAAACAAATTTGAAGAAGCACTGTACAAATCGTTGAATAGTTCTGCAAATGGAAAAACATGCGAATCGAAAAGAAAAAGAGTGAAGGTTAATATTGTACATAACGCTGAAGAAACAATGCAACAAATTTCTGCTTTTGACTTCAAGACATTTAAAATATTTGGTGATGATTTAGCGGCATTGACGTCAGCACCACGAGTCATTAATTGGAATGTACCTACCATAGTGGGAGCATGCGTGCTTGAAATCGCTAAATTTGAAATGTATCGGTTTCACTATGAAATTATGAAACCAAACTTTGAGTGTCGATTGCTTTACTCCGATACCGATAGTTTGCTTTACGAAATAGAAACCGAAAAGAATGCAGATTTTTACGAAATTTTGAAAAACAAATCCAACATTATTGACGAATTCGATTTCTCAAATTATCCCGAAAACCATCCACTGTTTAACAAGCAAAACAAACTGACAGTTCTCAAATACAAAGATGAGTTCCCAGCCGACACCATCACGGACTTCATTGCTTTAAAACCCAAGTTATACTCAATCGTCTCTCTAAGTGAATACTTTCAATTACTCATCAAAATTTGTTGAAAAAATTAGATTTTTTTTTTCAATTTGTCGACAAAAAACATTGGGAAAACCAAAAACTTTCGAGAAAAAAATCTTTTCCAAAAAAATTTGTCGAAAAAAAAATTGGGAAAAAAAATTATTCGAAAAAAAATTTGTCGAAATTTTGTGAAAAAAAATTTCGAAAAAAAATTTGTTGAAAATTTGGGAAAAAAATTTGTCGAAAAAAAAATTTTGTCGAAAATTTGGGAAAAAAATTTTTTTCGAAAAAAAAATTTGTCGAAAAAAAAATTTGGGAAAAATTTTTTTTCGAAAAAAAATTTGTTGAAAATTTGTGAAAAATTTTTCGATAAAAATTTGTCGAAAATTTGGGGAAAAAAATTTTTTCGAAAAAAAATTTCAATGTATTAACGATTAGTAATCATTTATTCATTTTATATAGATCATCGTAAGCTTTCAGCTAAAGGCATTTCCAGGGCAACTCAAAATCTTCTTACTCATCGGAAGTATGAAGAAACTCTTGAGATGGGTAGTCTCTATCGAGCTGAAAACACCCGAATTGCATCTGACCGTCATGTTCTGAATACTGTTCGTACGAATAAGATAGCATTGTCATCGTTCGACGATAAACGGTATATATTGGATGATGGCATTTCAACGTTGCCATATGGTTACATCGAGTCTTCAGAACCGCCTTCAAACAATAGTCGTCGTGGTAATAACAGCTCTACATTTCACGCCGATAGTGCGAACGATGAAACGTTAGATCGAGATAGTGATGATGATGACAATCTAGATGCATGGGTTGCTCATTTTGAAGACAATGACGCACCAATAGAATGGGATCAAGGGAATATACTAGATGGTATGTCGCAAGAACTTGATCGAACACAAATAGATTTTTACGAAATTTTGAAAAACAAATCCAACATTATTGACGAATTCGATTTCTCAAATTATCCCGAAAACCATCCACTGTTTAACAAGCAAAACAAACTGACAGTTCTCAAATACAAAGATGAGTTCCCAGCCGACACCATCACGGACTTCATTGCTTTAAAACCCAAGTTATACTCAATCGTCTCTCTAAGTGAATACTTTCAATTACTCATCAAAATTTGTTGAAAAAATTAGATTTTTTTTTTTCAATTTGTCGACAAAAAACATTGGGAAAACCAAAAACTTTCGAGAAAAAAATCTTTTCCAAAAAAATTTGTCGAAAAAAAAATTGGGAAAAAAAATTATTCGAAAAAAAATTTGTCGAAATTTTGTGAAAAAAAATTTCGAAAAAAAATTTGTTGAAAATTTGGAAAAATTTGTCGAAAAAAAAAATTTGTCGAAAATTTGGGAAAAAAATTTTTTTCGAAAAAAAAATTTGTCGAAAAAAAAATTTGGGAAAAATTTTTTTTCGAAAAAAAATTTGTTGAAAATTTGTGAAAAATTTTTCGATAAAAATTTGTCGAAAATTTGGGGAAAAAAATTTTTTCGAAAAAAAATTTCAATGTATTAACGATTAGTAATCATTTATTCATTTTATATAGATCATCGTAAGCTTTCAGCTAAAGGCATTTCCAGGGCAACTCAAAATCTTCTTACTCATCGGAAGTATGAAGAAACTCTTGAGATGGGTAGTCTCTATCGAGCTGAAAACACCCGAATTGCATCTGACCGTCATGTTCTGAATACTGTTCGTACGAATAAGATAGCATTGTCATCGTTCGACGATAAACGGTATATATTGGATGATGGCATTTCAACGTTGCCATATGGTTACATCGAGTCTTCAGAACCGCCTTCAAACAATAGTCGTCGTGGTAATAACAGCTCTACATTTCACGCCGATAGTGCGAACGATGAAACGTTAGATCGAGATAGTGATGATGATGACAATCTAGATGCATGGGTTGCTCATTTTGAAGACAATGACGCACCAATAGAATGGGATCAAGGGAATATACTAGATGGTATGTCGCAAGAACTTGATCGAACACAAATAGACTGGGATTATACGCAAGATGTGCAATACGATAGTCAAGATAGCTTCATTGACCCCAGCACAAGTCAATCACATGTACATCGTTCATTGTTCGATCTTATGTCAACAGCCTCAAACGAAATAGGATTCCACACTCCGGATCCTGGATTTGCACGTCTCGGTCAGATAAACGAGAGTGACCTTGACAGTGACGATATTGCCGATTTGAGTGCTGAAACTTCTGCAGAATCGTCTTCAGAATCGTCGGATAATTCTTTTCTAGATCGTGAAGCCGTTGAAGATGTGCCAACGCAACCAAAACGTTTTCGCAGGAAATAAGAAAAAAATATTTGTTAATGTGATAGTGTGTAAAATATTGTGCAGTAAAGAGTAACAGCATTTACATTCAGTGGTCAAGCCAGAAATAATTTTGCTTCAAACGCTTCTTATCTAATATTGACTCTAAGACATCTTTTATGTTTTAATGTGTACCAGTGTGTGTGTTAGAATTCGTGTTATATTTGAACCAAAAGTTTACAAAATTCAATTTAACCTTGAAACGTATGTTTTCCGTTTAATTCTTCAACAGTTTCTTCATGAAAGT
This sequence comes from Symsagittifera roscoffensis, assembly GCF_963678635.1. Lineage (NCBI taxonomy): Eukaryota > Metazoa > Xenacoelomorpha > Acoela > Convolutidae > Symsagittifera > Symsagittifera roscoffensis. The sequence continues at coordinate 56,350,715 of NC_087069.1, forward strand.
ACTTGACATAGACGTTTACAGAAACCAGTCTATAGTAATACATAAAAATTTCAAGCTGATTCTATACATATATTTCAAACATATTCGGTGCAGAAATCAAGCGTCTTTCATATACCATGCATGAAACTAATAGCTATAACCACTTTATATACCACTCCAATTTGGTGCATAAACAAAAAGAACGAAATACACCGTCTGGGCATTTGGACGATTTAGCTATCAACCTAACAAAAATTTACATTCAGGATCATTGGTTTAAAAAATTATACATTGGGATCAAACTTGTGGGATCATTATTTGGGATCATAACAAATTTTACATGGGATCAGTACTTTTACATGGGATCTCAAAAATTTACGTTGGGATCTCAATACCCAATGATCCCTGTAGGGATCACCCCCCCCCCCCCCCCAAATCCCAGTGTAAAATAGCTATACTACTACTTCAAAAGAGGCAATTAGACCAAAAATGGTCATTAAAAAACTTTTGAAAACGTTTTTAAATTTTGTATGAATTTTCTATGATAAACATTTTTTCCATAGATTTCATATATATATAACTGTAGGACAAGCAATTTTCTTCTATGGACGTCAAAGGTTTTTGGGATTGCTGTATCTTAAAAAATGTTTGATTTTTTAGCAGATAGCTTCAAATTTAGAAATTGGACGATTTGGAACAAAAAACTATCCAAAAAGCTGCAAACTTGTTAGTTGTTTTGGATCTGCTGCAACAAACACAATTTCACGTTGAAAACACAATTGGTACAAAAAATGAGTTTGTTGCAGCAGATCGAAAACAACTAACAAGTTTGTAGCTTTTTGGATTACTTTTTGTTTGTATTCAAGTTAATACAAAATATAAAACAATCAATCATGCATAGGATAATAGCATGGGCCTGTTTGTTTACTCATACAAATGTGGTAAACGATGCAGCGCTCAGATCATGACTAACAAATTATGGATGCACTTTTTATAAATACACTTTCGAAAGAAAACATATCGATTTTTTAAAACGTTAAAATTTGACAAACTGGGGGCTATAATGGAAGACTCTTTTTTACAATTTTGGTCAACCACATGAAACGCTTGGCCCGCTTTGAGACAAGAATGTTTCTTTTGCAAATTTAGAGGCATTTAGCATAGTGGTAAGAATTAAGAGTTCGGAGTTAAGAAATTAGAAATAAGAATTATGCATTCAGGGGGAATTTGGCAAGGTTGTTCACTTTGAGAAATGTAAAGCGTTCAGTTCGAGAGCTTCAGATCGTGTATGTTATCCCTTGCCATGGCAATGCTAGTATGTGAAGACGAGCTCTCACTTAACTTCTAGCTTCAAGTATTTCTCAGATTCACAAAATTTGGCTGCAACAGGGCAACAATGAAGTTCCACTTCGAAAAAAAAACGATCGTGAGTAGCAAAAAAGAGTTTCGCTCAACAAAATAGCTCAATCTGAAATGTGGGGGAAAAAGACAAGCGGCCTATGCTTTGACAGGCTGGATATCTTTCATTGATCATCTGCGAGTAGCAGAAATCACAATTATCAATTGAAATAATCTTAACTTATATCACAACGATCAAAAACAAATTCTGCAGTTTTTTTGCTCTTTGAACCCATACCCGGAGGAAAATTCAAAACTTGTGCTTTGACTTGATCAGGCAAAAAAAACTGCAGTTAATTTTAACAAAATAACTGCGGAGAAATAAGGGTACTTGAGGTCGCAATTAAACACATAAACATGGTAGAAAAATAGAAGAGAGGACCACTTTAGAGGGGCAACTGAGTAAGAACACGAACAAATCACGAGAACAATTTTAGCTTTCATTTGCTCGCAAAAAGTGTAGGTCAAGCGCTTTTGAAAAGTGCAAAAACAGTCGACCCGAAAGAGGAGGTTTGAGATGTTTACGCACAATTATCAAACTCAAAAGCGTTGAGTGTAATTTTAGCAGAACCATTTTTTTCGTGAATGGATAATAAGGCTTCAAAAACGCAAACTTCAAAGAAACTATTTGGTGCCGTAAGCCACGAAAAAAAAAGTCATGAAGAAAACTGCGAAGAAAACTGTTGGGAAGAACCTAGCTGAAGAATGATCGTTTGTCCCGAATGCACCAATTGCTCCAATTAGTATACAACTAGTTTCTCTGTTTTCATGATTATTGTACAGTGCTGATTTAAATTAACTGGACTAAGAAAAGGTGTGAAAACTCAGAACTCTATTAATATTAACATCTAATTTACACTTTATTTTGACATTTACTTAAAATTTTATAACTAATTAACAAATACAGATAAAAATTAAACAAAAATCAACAAATTTAGTATTTTGTTTGATAACCATTATTTTTAAGAACTGCATTTAGTCTACGAGGTATGCTCCGATATAACCGATGAATGTAGTCGTCCGGAATTGCCAAAAAAAGTTTCAAAAACTTGACGAATAAGTTCTTTAACTGTTGTGAGGTGTTTTTCACGAATCTTCTGTTTCATGTAATTCCATAAATTTTCGATAATATTCAAATCTGGAGATTGCGGGGGCCAATTTTCCAAAACTTGAAAACCATTTTCCTGGAAAAATTTGTCGAAAATTTCGAATTATGGCAACTGGCATTGTCTTGCTGGAAACTTTCTTCCAGATAGATATTTTCCATCAAGTGCGTTTCAAGTAATTTGCAATATTTGGCAGATTTAGTGTTTCCGTCGATTACTACTATATCTCTTTCCCCAGAAAACTTTATGTAGCCCCAAAACATCACCCTTTTTCCTCCAAGCTTTGCAGTTGGAGTGATATATTTGGAATGATGACGCATATTTGGGGGTCGTTCCACATAAATTTTGGCACTAGAGAAACCACACTTTCTCAAAGACTTGTGCTTTTTCTCGAAAATTTTGGCACCACTTTTTGCATTTTTTTCCTGTTGATGTCCGAAGCTTTTGGCGCTGACTCGAGCTCTCAGACTTTTTTTGATTAAAATTGATCGAATTTTGCTGGCTGATAAATATACCGCTGACCGACTTTTCGGCCGACCGACTTTTTTTGCGTTACATTAATGTCCATTTTCCCCACTTAAGGCATTTCTCTAAAAAATCCCACGCGGTAGATTTAGGAACTTTAGTTTTTTTCGATATTCTATATAAACTGAAATTTTTAAGTGAAAATTTCAGAACTTGGAATTTTTTCCGAAGCGAAAATAAGCCCATAAAAAGGTAGCAAGGTTTTTGTTTCGTTTTTTCAAAGTTTTTTATATATTGTTGAATGTAGCAGGAATCTGTAAAAATTGTTAAGTTTGAATAATGAAATTTTTTTAAAAAATATTAACGCCCTGTTCAGTTTTATTTTCACACCTTTAGTCCGGATAATTTAAATCAGCACTGTATCTACTGGACACTAATTGATTGCAACAAATTAGTTTTTTAGACCTGATAGATGCGATGCGAATTGTGTGAAAATCAGTTGTAACAAGAGCAAAAGAAAGACTTGATTTGATGGAGTTTTTTGTCATGTGTATTGCTTTTCGAATGACAACTTTTCTTTTATTAGTAGAAAAGTAGACAAATCTCACATCATTCTTGTCTTTTAATTTTTCTGTCGTCTTTTTTTCGCAGTCTGGGTTCAATCTTTTATCAAAAATGGGAAATCTGGCTTTCTCTTTTTCAAATTTTTTTCGTCCAATAAAAACTTTGAAACTTCAAATCAAATTATCTGAGATCCCAACTGAAAAAAGATCAGACCTAAAAAGCGTTCAAATTTTGTTCCAACTTTCAAAAAAATTGGCAGAACATTTGTGCCGGCTCGGGTTTTTCTTCTCCAGACATATTTTGATTCTTCAACTAACACATTTTTTGGCAGACTTTTTTAAAGATCATTCGAAAGGTATTGATGTCCTAAGCTTGAATACAAAAAGATTAATTATATACGATTGTTATTTGTAAAGTTATGAGGGTTTCAGTTTGATCAATTTCGGACAATTAACGAGCCATATCAATATCATTCGTCATATTAACGCCTAAGCAGAGGTTTGAACCATTTTAGAAAAATTTTAAACTGAATTGAAGGATTGCGTTTTTGACCACTTGATACTTTATTTACGCGAAATTTACCACTTTGTTTTTTTTTTTCAAAAACAATGGGGGAAATCGATTTTTTAAAAACAAATTGAGTTTTTTCTAGCCAAAATTACCCCATAGACCTTTACCCCGTTACAAGCAGTCTTATTTTTCTTTATAACTCGATGTGTATGCGGCGAATGAGATGAGTACTATTCACGCCATGAGCTGATACTAGCTGAGCACTGTGTGTTGCAACCGGATCAAAATTGGTCAGCATGTTGGTCTTTTTCCATGAAGGGTGCTTAAAGAACCCAATTTTCAGAAACACGAAATGAATGAGCGATATTGTAACAAAATTAGCTGATTGAGCCTTTTTTCAAACTTTACCCAATTTGTAGTCAACAGTAATTCAACAGATAGCCTTTGTTCCAAATTTCGAAGAAAGTGACGGATATTCGTGCTCGGGGCGGTTTTTACTCCTGACTTATTTTGACTCTTTAACTAAAATTTTTTGGCAGGCTTCCCAAAAAAAATAATTGTTCTGAGCACAAAATGAAAATAATATTCATTTTGTGATCAATTTTCGTGAAATTATGGGTGCTTAAAGATTGCCAATTAGGCCAAAGTGAGACAATTACAGCACGATAAATTTCGTACTTCTAACACTTAAGCGGAGATTAAATCCGTCTTAGAAATCGTTCCAAGTTATATTGAGGCTGACAATTTAGTCAGTTTTCTATTTTGATGTTTGCAAATCATATCATTTTGTACTTTACATGGCGTGCGGGGAGATGATTTTTAAAAACGTCTCAAAAAACATTTTATTAACTTTTTTCGAAAGTGAACATTTTTGCATTAAATTCAAACGGCAGTTGGAACATTCAAAGTTTTGCCCTTATACGAGCAGTCTTGTTGATTTAAAATTTGAAATACATGAAACAATTGACATGAAGCAAATAAAACATGGCTGGCTTGTCAAGGTTATTATTATGAAGATAATCCATCAGGTATTGATGGTGCTAATGAGCGAGCTGAAGATGTCGCGGAACGTAAGCAGATCGTAGCAGCATCAAGCGACTTCCGTTTATTTAGTAAAATTGCTTGTGATTTTTTATCATTTGACAAACATCTTATCAGCGGTGTTCCAGTAAGACTTTCTCCTAATGACTTTGTTATTATGTCCAAGCAACCTAATAGACATTACCAATTTCAAATCACTGAGCCTAACCTATATGTGCGCAAAATGACAAGAACAGATTTTTGTACTATCAGCGTTCGAAAAAAATCTGTTGAAAACACTCGCAATATACAATTATATTGAAGTTTTATCAAGAAACTTTTTGGCCACAACTGGTGTACAAAGCAAAGCTGGCGACAAGAAGACGTTTTTGCCAAAGAGCCAGTTCGTCGAATGATTTTGGCAATGAACTTAATTACAGCATACCTGGGAACTAACTGAACAAACCTGTTTAATTATCAAAAGTTTCAGCTAAATGAAATCATTGTTTACCGAAACGTCTACCCATTGCAGGTACTCCCGTGTCAGCGACTGATAACAAAAGAATATACTATAACAAATTGGCAGCTCTAGACTTTATTTTTAACAATAGTCACGGAATCAGTTTCGCTAATTATCACAATCATTATATTAAGGCATTTGATCTCGCATCTACTCAGGAGGCTTCAGATGACTTTATTCATCTTGAATTGACCAATTGCACCATTTCAGTAGAACTGAAGTTTGATGCACCGCTTGGGGAAAATGTGGAGTTACTTTTCATGGGAGAGCGTGCATCAACAGTTTACGTGCGTTCCGATAGAAAAAGTTAAGAACACTCTCATGAGTTGAATCGGAACAAAAGGACAATCAACAAATTACTGAGATAATTAACCGATGCAAGCATTTGAAACATCGATTTAGAGGTATATTCCAGCTAACTCAGCATTTAGAACAATTATGAAACGCGACAATACTTTTATAGTGAAAGCATCCAACTCAGACCTGCCAGGAACTCACTGGCTACTATTCGCTCAAGCTGGTGATCAATTTTTTTTGCAGATCCTCTTGGACAAGGACTACAAAATTAACCACATATTTATAAATACATGAGATTTTCTTTTCATGAAGGAAACCAAATACTGATGAACCAGCCAATCCAATCAGTTAACTTGGCCTTGTGTAGACTTTATTGAATTTATGTTGCTCATGTTATAATTTGATCCAAAGTTCCTATAGGCTTCAAAGTGAATGACCATGACATGATACGTTTCCCTAAACATATGTTGTTATAAATTTGTAATACTGATGATTTTCTAGATTTTCTATAATTATTTATAATTGACTTTTTTCGATTTTTTTGCTAGAACGTTTGCCTCTGGTGTTATCGCAGGCTCTAAAAAACGTTTTCAGAATTCAAATTTCTTTTCCGTTATAAATTTAACAAACAAAGTATTTGAATCAATCTCTAAGCGACCATACCCACTCAAAATAATATCAATAACTTCAGAAAACTCGGCGGCATTATCACAATTCAAAATATTAATGAAGCTTTTCATTATTACATTAGTGATTAAATCAATTTGAGTTTGAATGGATCAAGTTTGTGAAGCAAAGCAAACTTGTGGCAATCTTCTTCGTAGAGGAGCACCACCAATGTCAGTTGAGTTGTTAATATAATTGTTGTAGTTGACAGCAATTTTTAATTTTTCCATCAGGGGTTCTGATAGCTGAAGTTTACTGCAACCCAATATAAGATGTTTAAAAGATGAGAGTAGACAAGGTACAACGAAAGTGGTTGAGGTCATCTTGTTCACTACGTCGTCACAATCTTTTGTTACTTCGATGAGAACATGGATGTGGTGTTGGTCATTGTCGAGCAATTGGGCGCAAGACTTGTTGTGAATTGAGTGGGTTGCAAATCCAAAATTTGTGTTTAGAAGGAGTTGTGAGGGTGACTGCTCATACATTGCTTGAACCATTCTGCTGGTTAAATCAAATTATTCGTTTTTCTTTCTGTTTCAGGCAACTCTTCCTATTTTATTATTCGAGTATTCATCATCCGCGTCGTTTCCATCATCACTTTCAGTATATTCTTTTTCGAGACGTGTATAGCTTTTTATGATGTTTATGATTCACAGCTGAGAATGAGGAGGTGGAGAACGAAGATGAGGTCTTTTGACCTGTTTGTTTTTTCACCATTTTTTTTTAAAATTTTTGAATAATTATCTGCCAAAATTCAAAATCTCTTGTCGTCAAAGTCACGCCTTCTTCATTCTTTTCACACAATTTTTTTGTGATATATGTACCCGTTTTGTTGAAATTTTTCGTCTCGTACAATGCGTTTTTCTCCCGAAGGTATATCTTGAAAATTATAGAAGAAGTCTGTATTATTGGCTAGCGACGAGTACATAGTGGTGGTGGTAACGGTAGTGACTTGTTGGTTCAACTGTTTTATGAAAGGTTAAAATGAACATTGAATTGGATAGATGATTAACAAATCTCTGTGGATTTGTTTTTATGGCGCGCCTACAGCCTCTAGCGGGAGAAATTAATTAGTTTTTGCGGTTGGAGTTTTATGGGATGTGTCATTTCTGTCTGGCAAGCTCTGATTGGGTCACAAATATCAGTTAATGTTCCATGTCGGCATACATGTGCTCATTTGAAGTGGAGACATTTATAGCTCCTTGTCCGGGGTACATAATAATTAAAAGGCTTCATGCACTCTATTTGAAGTAAAAATAGCAAAAGCTTCCTGCGATCTAGTTTCAGTTACATTTGGCTATAACAAAAACTTCGGGTCTAATAGGGAACATTTCACTAAATTTGCAGTTAGAAGTTTATGAGACATCAAAAGTTTTACTATATTGATCACTTTTTTTTGGCATAATCTAATTAACACATAAATATAGATTTTAAGTATATATAGATTTTAAGTATGTCCGCCTTGTCACACCTCTGCTTACCACCACCATAAAACAGATTAAAAGCTATAGGGCATACCTTTAGACCACCCAAAACCACAACCATTACCCACACACCCTCATATTTTTTTTCAAATTTATAGGCTTTTTTTTCATTTTCTCATTCTCATTCAAACCCTTTTCAAGTTGATACTCAGCGCTGAAAGAAAGACAAAATTCAAACTGCAACCATGACAAGTCCTCTGCAAATAATTTCAACTTCGAAAACTGAGCGAACGATAATCTACCAAACCTATATGAGAGAAACGATTGCCATCCTGCAGCACGAACGGGAAAGAATGCCCTCTCCAGTCAACGATTTGGCTTGTCGACCCTCAGACCAGGAGTATCGCGATTGAACTACTAAAAGCCACCTGATGCTTCCCAATTGCTTAACTGACCAGATCACCCTTCTACGTCAGAGCAGGAAAAGCTCCACAGAGACCGATCACCCTTTTACAGCTCCACAGAGACCGAACCCTGCCTGCTCTGGGCAAGTCTGATAGCAACGACCCCGGATATCTTGACCAATCACCTCGAAAAATTCTTGCGAGACCATTCCTTTGTATGAAAACCAGAAAACCAGTAAGGGTACTTTAGGGACTTGGTAGAGCGTGCATCTTACTGGGACATCGAGTCAACGACGTCAATCTCCTCTCCTCCCGACTCAATTGCAGCGTGACAACAATAACACCACAATCATTGCACTTTTGCGATATTCGTCCAAAGGACGAACCTCGATTCCGGCATATTTCTGGATATTGAAAATTTCATATTTCATCTTGGTTCACAATTTAGTTTCCTAAAAGAAAAAATCACTTTTTCGAAAAAACATTTCGAGGTCTTCTCAAAGGTTTTCATTGTGTTCTAACTCTTGTCTGATCAATTGGAAGCTTTATTGGATAGTTTGAGACAAAACCCAGAGTTTTTTCAAGTTTTTATTTTCATTTGTTGTTACACCTCAATTTTCATTTTTTTACACCTCAATTTGTGAACCAAATGAAAAAATAGCTTTTATCTTGTTCGCAACAAAAGATAGTAGGCTCAGAGTTGGATACAAAACGTTCCCAGCAAGCCTGAGTTTTCCCCCAACATTTGGCGGGGTTGGTTATAAAGATTTTGCATTATATACCTGCTCAATTTAGTCATTTTAATCCAAATGTAAGTAAACGTAGGTGTTTAAGAAAGATTTGAAGGTAACTGTATCTACTTGAAAAGAATTAGTCAAACCACCAAGTACTAGTAATGACTTCCTTAACAAGACTGCCCTATAATTTCAAAAGGGCAAACAAGATTATGAATAAACCGCAATTGATCACATTCAACCCACGCTTGCATATAAGACCTCAACCCTAAATTAAAAATCATTTTTGACTTTTGCTTCCTCAACTTTAACAGTTCTTGATTGAAACAAACAAAAAAAATCTTCAAATCAAGATAAGTTATATCAAAAACACAAAAAACGAAACAATGCTTAACTCTTCAGCAACAAAAACTGATTCGGAATAAGATATATGTGGAGTAGTTCTCAGGTCGACTAAAAACCTAAGACGAAACAAAAAGAATATTCTTCATATTTAAGGCCCAGTTCAACCAAATATCAAATATGGCGAGGTCTTGAAGAGTTCACGTCTATTGCTGAAACAATGCAGCAGATCGAAGTTGATCACTGCCAATCAGCAAATAACACTGTGTTTATTGTAAAAAAAGTTTTCACAAGCTTTGAAAAACATCAAAATCATATGAACAAAAAGGACGGACTGCCAGTACGGCCTGCTTCTACTGTTGCTTCTACGGTTGGCAGCAATGACGATAACACAACATCTGACCAACCGCATGGACATCTTCGATCAAGTTTAACACCAACTCAAACGGATTTCAACGGTTGCTTGAAAAATTTTGAACTGAATTTCAAAGAAGAAGAGGTTGATTTGCTCAATTTTATGATGAGGATCAACAAGATCACGTTCAACAAGATTAATCAAAATGCAACTTTCAGTCGAAGTAAGCATGATCATACACATCAGTGGCGAAGAAGAGGAACCAGACAAAATCGTGCTATACTTGCACACAGACATGGTTCGCGTTGATTATGGGGGACTAGAAAGAGGACTATTTGTTGAAATGATTGAGCTTATGTTGAGTACTATCAACTGCTTTGCTTCGCATGGAATCGGGCGGTTAGTAGAAAAAATTTCTAAAGTTGCCGTCAATTTTGCAAAAATTTATCCCATGCGCCCGAGTTACTTACCTCTGCAAAATTACCTGAAGAAACAAAACTTCAACCTGGTAAACATTGAAACAAAAACAAGGACAAATGTTTTTCGTACTGCTTTTTTGCAGCATACTATTTGAAAAATGGGCATGCTCTCTACAAAGCATCAAAAGGATACCAAAAGAAAACATAAATCGCAACATATGAAGGGGAAAGCGATGAAGAGGACAAAGACGAGGACAACCTGAAAGAAGCGGTGGTAAACGAACCCAGCACATCTTCAAGAACATAAATGCTCGCTGGTTTGTCCCGCGGGTCATTTACTTCGACCTGGAATCGTTAATTTTACCCGTTTCCGGTAGAGAGCCTGACCCAGACAAATCTAACACGCAAATAATTGTGAAACTTCAAAATTGCGGATATGGCCTGGCAGTCGTTGATACTGAAAAGTGAAGTGACCAGGTTTGAATTGAAGGGAGGGCCGGAATACATTGAGAGGTTGCCGCATAGCCTTGAAACGTTAGGGAAGGAAACTTAGGTCGAGAAAAGACGGCATTATGCGTTCACGGGAAAATGCAAATTAAAAAAAGAAGACGCTACACAGTGCTGGATCTGTGAGGAGCCGTTCGGCCTAGTCGAGGAAAAAATCCTCGACCATTGCCACTACACTGATAAGTTTCTCGGTTGAGCCCCCAATAGATGCAACATCATTCGCAAAACAACCAATTTCACACCCGTGGTCGCACATAACCTATCAAACTATGATCTGCATTGCATCGTTCGATCATTAAGCAAAATAAATCCGAACAATCTTTTCTCGGTGATTCCCAGCACTGGAGAAAAATTCATATCTTTAACAATATCGGTGTTGATAAAAATATATCGAGACAAACACGGGAAACCTCAAAATTTCTACAAAATTTTGCGAATCATAGTTTTATTCAAATTCATGTCGTCTTCACTTTCAATACTTGTCACACATTCGCCTGCTGAAAAACTCACCCTAATCGATAGTTTTTTTCAAAAAGAAAGGATACTCTACGGAAAAAAATGAACTCTTGAAAAAGAAGGGTTTCTACCCATATAATTCTGTGAACAACTTTGAAAAACTCAGTGAACCCCGGTTGCCTGCTCGAAGACTGAGGAAAATAGTATAACCGGTGGTGAAGTTAGTGTCAACCCGAGTGAGTACAACCATGCAATTAAAGTTTTCAGTAAATTCGCCTGTCGATCAATCGGTGATTATCGTGATCTCTATCTCACCACGGATGTGCTTCTACTAGCTTCATTCTTCGAAGCGTTTAGATCATTTTGTTATGAATTTTACGGAGTGGATTCCGCTCATTACTACACGGCGATTAATTTGTCAGGCAATGTGTTTCTCAAAGTGTGTAAGTCGGATCTCAGACTACTAACTGAACGCGACCTCCTGGACCTAGTAAAAAGCATGATACATGGTGGAATGTCATCATTATATGCTAAAAAAAAGTTCTGGAAGGCAAACAACCACTAATTAGCCGATTACAATAAAAACAAAGAATCATCCTTTATTTTAAACATAGATGCGAATAATCTCTAAGGAGGCATAATGCAGTATTTTTCACTACCCTTAAAAGACTTCTCGTGGGCAGATTACCTCGTTGATTCACCGTCAACTTATGCTTACAGAAAAGGACAGTGAATGGGGATACATAGCTGAGATAGACTTAGAGTTCCCCCAGGAGATCAGAGATAACCCACCAGCGCCCTGAAAGGAAACCGTTGAACAGTCCGATTAAAGTACGAACCGAGTACAAATGCTGGGAGGAATGGCAATCACCAGCCTACCGAAGTTACCCAAACTCATCCAGTCTCTACAAAGAAAAGAGTGTTATGTGCTGCACTACTTGACCCTTCAACTCTATGTTCAGTTAGGAGTAAAGGTATATCACATTCACAGAGTGCTGCAATTTCGGCAAGCTAAGAGGATGTCTCCATTTGTAGAGTTAAATACTGAGTTGAGGAAAGCAGCAAAGAATTAACTTCAAGAAAACTTTTGTAAGCTAATCGTGAACAGTGCGTTTGGTAAAACAATGGAGTCCAAACGTAACAGAAGGAAACTAAGTACAATTCGAAATGAGAACGAGTTAATGCAAAAGCTTTGCAATAGCTCTCTTAAATCTTTTCAAATGATAGATGAAGATTTGGCATCAGTAACATTCAATCCTACATCGATCCGATGGAATAAACCAACGATAGTTGCAGCAGTGATTTTCGACCTAGCAAAGGCCTTTATGTTCAACTTTCACTATACTGAAATGAAACCGAACTTGAACCTCCAACTGCTATACTGAGATACGGACAGCTTCATGAATGTAGTAAAAACAAACGATGTTTACGAAGACTTAACGGAAATGAGGGAACACTTTGACTTCTCCAGTTTTCCAAAAACTTCACCATTGTACAGCGACTTGAACCGACGTAAAGCTTTGAAGTCGAAATATGTGTTAGCAGGGAAAATAATCGAGGAATTTGATTCTGTGGGCCTAAAACCGAAACTATATTCTTTGAAGATTCAAGGCTAGTAACTCTGAAGAATTTGGTCTAACCATCAATGTAAAATCTATAAGGAATGCTTTGTTAGAAAAAAGACTGATAATTAATCAATAATCTGTATTTTTTTAGATAGCAACCAAACACTCAGCGCTAAAGATATCGCTTGGAATAGTCACAAACTTCTAACTCATTAACGATTTAAAGACGCCCTGTTTGATAACACGATGTTACGACTGAAAAATGTGAGCATTAGATCCGCTCAACACGAGATTCAAACTATTAGCGTGAACAAAAATGCACCCAATTGTTTCGATTCAAAGCAATTCCTTTTGAATGATAATATTGCGATCCTTCCATTTAGACATTACCTAAAGCTGTAGGATGCGTTTATGAACCAGATTTTATCAGAGGATGAATGGGAGAGGAGTGGGGACACTTTTTTGCAATCTAGTGATAACATATTGCCTGACGTTGATATAATGCCAGAAGACAATTTTGTGGTACGTGATCAAGGATATAGACAACGGAAATATTCCAATAAAGAGTTAACAACAAATCTGGCTGGTAGTTCTCAAACTGTGGAAAAGCGCTTACCGCTAAGCCCATTCTTTTTATCAGAAGCACAGGAGATAAACGACGAAATGGAAGAAACGGGCGAGAAAAGCGATGAGAGCAGTTCAGAAAGTGAAATTAATTCCCCAGTGATTGTTAAGAAATACAAAAAAGTGTTCAACCAATCTGAATTAGACGACGATTAAAATTTCATACTCCCATTTTATAAAGTTGTAGCTTTCAATAATACGCTTCGCATATATTTTTGCAGGAAATAAATTTAGTTTACATAAAATCCACTTGTTTTCATACCAATTAAAAACCACTCGCCAATGTAGTTTTTTCAATAAACAACCACAAACGGCGTTGTTTGATTCAGTCAAGTCAAATAATACCTCAGACCAAAGTAGATTTAGACAAATAAAGCAATAAAATTGAATCAGTATCTGAGGTTAAGAAAAAAATTGTTAGTGACGGCGGTGATTGAGAATGAACATGCATTTCAAATCCGTTACGCACGTTTACAGTGACAGTAGAAAAAAATTTTCGAAACAAACGAAAAGTTTTCAAAAACCAAAAAATAATTTTCGTCAGGGAACCAGCATTTTGCGACTATGTTTGATATAATCCTAGTTGGGAGGCCGAAAAAAAATTTGGATCCTAAAATTAGGATTCCAGCACTTTTCGTGGTTAGTGGGCAAAGCGCTGGGAAAAATGAAAAATTCTTACCCTTGGATCCGAGGAGCCAAAAGTAAGACTATTAGGCGCCCACGAGAAGCCTCCCCACTCAAAAAGCCCCCTCCCCCTTAGGATCACTGGCGGACCCCTTTACTTACTATTGATCTAAATGCATCACTGAAATATCTGGAAAAAATTGCGTTTTTTCAAACAACTTTTCCTGTTTGAAACATGGCTCAATTGAAAAATTAACAATTAAAATGTGCAACTAAACACTCGATTTGTGTGCGAATCGTGTCGGTTAATCAGTATGATTCTCTTTTTTGGAAATGTTTGTAGCCTTCAAATCCTTTATCTAAGTTTTGGTGTATGTTAAGGAGAATCTTAGGATAGTGATAGAATGCATGAGAGTGTCGTGGGATCTCTTAGATCACGTCAATCACATTCCCAACATCAAATCACCTCTAAAACGCCACAAAAAGCTGTTGTTGTTTTGATCGACTTCTAAGGTTGGCTCGTGCCATTTATTTTGCCACTAAAAACTGAAGCTCAATTCTTTCTAACCTCGCTCAAAGTTTCAGGGTGATAGAAGCCGTCTTGACGCCGTCTGTATAAGTACTCCTCGCAAGAGGATAAAGCGCCAGTGCGGGATAAATGGAGAGAGAAGCGATGATTCGGCACAACCATACCTCGCTTCAAATCCGCCTCTGTAACATTGTTGCCGAGGTAAAGTCGTTCACATCTGTGTTTGAAGCCGTGAAAACTAGGCGAAATATCATCAAGTGGATCATTGGAGGATGTGCTGGGGGGAAATGAGGAGTAAGTGTAGGAGGCTTGTTTGTTTGTTTTCAAGTGTCGTCTGGGCATGTGGGGAAAATAGAGGAAATAGAGGAGAGTGGTGAGACAGAGGGAGACAACTGAGGGGTAGAAGAGGAGTCTCAAGGAGGCCCCTCTCACTCCCCCGCCCCTTCGCGGCCGCATTCTCTCTTAGTCATTCTATGCCATCTTATTCCATTCTATTCTATTCTATTCTATTCTGAGGATGAACAACCGACGATAAAATCTGATCAAACCCCAGCTGATAATAACCACACCCCCACACACAAATGATTCTGACACATTCGTTGATTGGAATAAACTGTTCGAAGGTATATTTTAAATTGTAATGGTAAGTATATGAAACTTCCCTCAACTAAATTCCGATGTTTAGCAAGTAGGTTTGTATAGATTACTCCGACTATTTATTTAACGAACGCATCATAATTAAATGCGAAAACGATGTCTTTTTTGCTTCTTGACACCTGACTTTTTTATCTAAAAGTGACCTTTCTGGAGAAAAGTGATCGAATATGTGTTAGAGTTTGTTTTTATCCAGACAAACTTCGACTTCTCAAACATCAGTTTATAATCAATTTTATAAAACTATCGAAACAATATTGCATCTTGAATCATTAATTATAAAACTACGAAAACGTATTGGCTGTTTTTGCTATTTTTTTCGGTTAAATAATGTAGATTAAAATACTGCAGATTGACTAACTTGGCAGAAAAAACTGCTCACGAGTTTTTTTAACGCTTGATTGAATGATACAAATCCGTTCAGGAAACAAAATTAATCAACTCCAACAAGCTAACTGCTATAAATATTGTCTTAGATGACACCAACTTCATCTCAGTTTTGTTTGACGCAAATGTATTGATCTGAAACTTGAAAGTAGATCAGTGCATTGTCTTCAAAAGTGATTTAGCATTTTGTTCCGATCACTTGAAACATAGGGAGGAATTTTGTATTCGGGTGTGTTTCAGTTTTTTTTCTTTTTTTCTTTTGCTCGCAAAAACAGCTACCACAATTAATCATCGGAGAGAAAAAGTATATATCTTTTAAAAATTTTTTCATGCGTGATTGGAACGACATTTAAAACCTTCCTAGTGTCGAGAAAAACCACTCTGAATTTTTTTGTGTAATTTGGAGTGAGTTGACATGGTTACAATCGCAAAACTTTAATAACTTACACGCTTAAAATGTTTGATTCAAGTGGCAAAAAATATATATTTTTACTCAACTAAGTTAGTTTTTTTGAATATTTTTGCGCTTTCTTGGAAACAGAAGCTTCAAAAATTAAAAAAAACTGCAAAAAAAATTTTTTTTATTTTTTTTATTTTCTTTGTTTTTCTAGGCATTTTCTGCAAAAATGCTTATCCAATTTGCCTATTTAACTACGACTGTTGAAAAGTCCTTTAGTTTTTCGTTCAGATTTTTTAAAATCAAATGACGCAGAAAAAAAACTACTACAATTTGAAAAGATGTTTTTATGGTATCTTTTCAAGACTATCGTCGGAAAAATTTGTGCAATTTGCACAGAAACCGGCTATCCTTGTTTTAGTGTTTCTGCAAATACCTTAACCCTTATAAAAAAAACTCATGGCACATCTAACAATAAAATTGGAATTTTGTATAAAATATATACTGTATAATGTATAAATCCATTTCTGATTTCAATATAAACGATTATTTTTTAGTTCAAAAATTCCATTAAAAACGATTAATTTTTGCAATTGTGAAAAATTTACTCTGTCTATTACAGTATTCTGCAAAACTAGAGCTCGAACGAAGATGTTCATACTTGCGTACAGTCCCCTCCAACATTGGACATCAACATCATCTCCTCATCCAATGCCCTCCCCCCCCCCCCCCCCCCCCCACACACACACACACACACACACAAACATTTCCATCCCCCCAAAACCCCCATTCTCACGCCTTCACGTTTATACTCTCCCAGTTTCCCACCCTCAACATTTTTCCCCTAAGTGGGAGGTGGCCTTTTTACAATTTTCTTATACAACGTGTGTTAGGACAAAAGCAACTGTCATTTCGTTAAAACTCTACACTCTGTTTAAAAATTATATAAAATTTTTTTGAATAGTTGTTATCCGCTATAAACGATTATATTCTATAAAAACAACTTTTTTTATTTGACACAAAAAAAAGAATTTAACCCATTTTTGATTAATCATATTTGATTATTTTGACTTTTGCGGAGACTGACCACGAAAACCTAATAAAGTCAATTATTAACAATAAAAAACGTTAGTTTGATAAGAGTTTTAAAAGCGCCATACGCTTCAGTGCCCAACTGAAAGTCAAACAAGTTTCTGCGAAAACCAAATTTACAAAAATACAACAAGTTTTTGATTTTATTTATCTTCATTTTTGCTTTTCCTTTTTTTTCAAAGAAAAATTGTTGCCAATTTTGATCAATTTATGTTCAGATTCTCTCGTCACACCAAGGTAAAAAAACTAAGAAAACTAAAACAAAAAAACTGGAAAAAAAGTTTTCAAACTATTTTTTTACAAGTTCATGTAGAAAAGTTCTGTGCTTTGTGCATAGAAACCAGCTATTCTGGCTTAGATTTGTAAATGTGATTAGTTGTGCATAGTTGTTGGTTTTTGCTAACTCTCATTTAATTATATGGTGATATTGACCGGCTAGCCCGCTAAATCGATTACTTTTCCTTTAATTACTGCATCGGTCAGTTAATCAAATAATGGTTGACTGGTTGATCAATTTATTGGCCTACACTTGAGGAGCGATTCTAATAATTTTTGATATGAATTTAGCTTCGAGCGTTCAGATACCCGTTTATTAATGATTGAATATTCTGAGATGAAATGGCAGAAAGTTTTGGCCTTTCCGACTAAAACGGTCGCCAAAAACATTAAGTCTCTGCTTGGTTTAACCTCAGAATAACAAATAACCAAAAAACTGTTTTCTTGTAGCGATATCCAAGAATTTTTCAGTGCAGTAGTTAACCATGTTTTTCAGGAGGAAGTTTGTTAATGATATTTGAGTTTCGTTGTTTCGTTGTGACTATCAGCATAAAATCAAACTACTACTCAATGTTTTCCTACTTGGTAGTCAAGACGCTTTTTGCTGCTACACAGAACAACCAAAAATCTAGAAGTTTATTGTAAAGTCAAAAACACTTTTTTCTCGAGTTTAGTTAGAAACATGAGCCTAAATCTGTCCAAAAAAGGTCACGGTTTTCAACTACTGAGTTTTTCGAAACATGGTGCTCATAGCCATATGCGAACAATTCCTTTTTTTAAAATATTTTTTGAATATGAGTAATTATATTCATTTAGCATATCACAATACATAGAACAATCTGCAATTTTAGAGCCGTAATTCTATTGGTGTTCTCATTTTTTTAAAGCGAAATACAAAAAACATGTTTTAACCCAAGGGGAAAAAGTTTATCCGACAATTCCTTTTTTGGAAAAATGGTAGCCAAGCAATTCCATCAATTTTTTAAGGGATTTTTGACGAATTTTGACGAAAGTTGTTTACGCAAGCCATAAATAATATTTCATGGAATCCAGCAAAAAAAGGTGTAGGTGGATAAATAAATTCGCCTAGTCTGAAAGCACATTACTGGATTGCATTACTGGAGTTTATGAAGAAATGCGTATCATAGAATTTTTTTAAATGAAACTTCTACGACAAGAATTTTTCTTCTTAAAAAAATTTCGAAATCCTATAAATTTGTTTTTATTTTTACTTGAAAAAACAGTACCGTTTTCTAACCTGAAGCCCTTTCGTTTGTAAAAAAGTTACTAAGTTTTTTTTTTGTGTGATACAAAGTTTTCCATTTTTTTTCCTATAGCGTAGTCCAGAAGCATTATTTTTACGCAAAACCAAATATCATCATATAGATTTTTTAATTTCAATTTAGACAAAAACATAAACTTAAACTTATCCAAAAAAGGCCACGGTTTTCAACTTCTGAACTTTTGAAATTGAAGCCTCATAGCCATATGGAAATAATTACCAACTTGTTGCAATAAATTGTGAAATTGAATAGTTATTTTTACTAGCATATCCTAATACGTTTGATAATCTGAAACTTTAATGCAGTCAACCTCATTGGTGTTATCATTTGTATAAAGAGGCCACAAACAAATTTCATATATGACAAAATGCTGTTCATACAAATCCAATTATGGAAAAAAATACGATTCATATTTTTTGAACATTTTTTTCTTCTATGAAATGTTATGCAATTGTATGATTTGTATGATGAGGACTTTTTCCTTTAAAGGAAAATTGTTTTGTCTAGCATTGTTTGTTAACCTGTGAATTTTTCCTTCGACTTGAAAGTTTATGGGAACAATCTAGTGATAAAAATTCCCTGATGAGAGAATGCTACTCATAGATTTTTCATGCAATTTTTTAAATGTATGAACTGTACAGTGCTGTTTTAAATTAACCGGACAAAACGCGTTAAACTAGAAATTTAAAACCCGTTTTTCTCAAAATGGGTCGAGTTCAGGTGAAAACTTATTAAGAAAAAACTTGCTTAAAGTTTTAGCAGAATTAATACGGTGTAATTTGTTTTGCGAAATTCGGGCCCAAAATTTTACCCCAAAATGGGTAATTTTGGTGTTTCTTAGTTAGTCAAAAATTACGCCGAAAATACCCAGTCGATCGCAGACTTAATATCAAAGTGAGCCCCTTACGTAGCCCAACAAACTTTAAGATGAGTATTATCTCCAAAAATTTGCGCAAACTGTTTAAAACTTGTTATTAAGCAAAAATTCTGGGTTTTATATAGTAAAAATCACATTTATTGATTATCAAGTAATTTTTTTCTCTTATACAGGTTTATGGAGATTTAACCCTGCTTAAACTTTGTTGGGCTGTGTAAGAGGCTTCTTGTGAAGTATTTTTCCTTATCAGTTAACAAAATAGTTTGAGCGTAATTCTTGAGTAAGTTAAAAAAGCCAAAATGACCCATTTTTGGTGGAAAATTTTTGTTGAGAATTTTGAGAAAAAATGGCACCATATTAATTCTGGTAAAAATCTAAGCAAATTTTGTTCTCTTCACTTTTTGTCTAATCTTAACCCAATGTTGGAAAAACGCGTTTCAAAATTCAAATTTTGTTCGTTTTGTCCGGATAATTTAAATCAGCACTGTATTGGCCATATATGCGAGTTGTATGACTCGCGTTTTTAAATCATTCTGGAAGTTCTTAATAATCAGGCAGGGCATCAATTTGCCAGTTCTCTATAGGTTTTCTCACCTGTGCGCTGTTACGTGATCAAACCGAGCTGCGAAATTTTTAGCTGCTAATCAAAAGCTCGACAAAAAATCATATACTTTTTTTTCTATCACTTAAATGATCTAGATGAATATTAGAGACATCGCTTGCTCTAGTTCTCACCTCACTTGTAGTTTGTGGATTGTAGAAGCCTTCTCTCCTCCGCTGGGACAAGTAGTGCTCACAGGTGGGAAAAGATCCATTCTCAGTCAACTGCAGGGAGAAGATGTGTTTCGACACTGAGATACCTCGGCCTAAATCATCCTCTGACACATTGGCACTGCTGTACAGTCGTTCACACCTGTCTTTCAAGCCGTAGAAGTTGGGCGATGGCTCAATCATTCGAAAAGTGGATGATCTGTTAAGTATGTTGGACGAAGACTCATTGATGAAGAAGTTGTTGACTTTGATCTGTTGCTTTGGTGAGAGAGGAAGATAGACGAAATAGAGGAGAGTGGTGAGGAGGACAGAGGAAAGGAATGTACACTTCAAGATGAAGACCCGGCCGATTCCCTTTGAAGTCATACTTGAAATAAGCGAACAGTTCAGGTCAATAAATGAGGCAACTAACTTAGTCGATTAGTAAACACTCGTTTTTTGTTCATCCTCTGACTTGGTTGGTTCAGGTGTTTAACAACGGGGGCACTTGCTCTTGAACTTGTACTGAAACTAACTCTGTTTTAGGCCCACACGTCGGTTTTGATAGGGTTTAGCAACCTTTGAAGCTCATAACGATTGTGTCAATGAGTGAATATTTGAGAAGGCATGAATTGTTTCAGTCATATTTGAATTACAGACTAGAAATTGTAGAATAAACTACTTGGAGGGCGCCTCTCTGTGTTGCTAGTCTAGATGCAGATGCGCGTGAAGCAGTTTGTCTGCAATAATGAGTAATGAGGGTAATAGTAACAACATTTCATTTCTGTGAAGCATGGTTACCCGCTTAATCAGCTAAGAATATCCCCCCCCCCCGCACAATATGTTCCCATCACAAAATTCACAGCAAAACTCTTCAAGTTTCACATTCCCCCAAAGCTTTTGACAGTAAGATTCGCTGCAAACCTAAAAACAAAGAAAGGTTTTCCAAAACTTCAAAGTTTTCTCGGAGGGCAAGCTCTTTTAAATGTTTAATGATAG
This sequence comes from Symsagittifera roscoffensis, assembly GCF_963678635.1. Taxonomy (NCBI): domain Eukaryota; kingdom Metazoa; phylum Xenacoelomorpha; order Acoela; family Convolutidae; genus Symsagittifera; species Symsagittifera roscoffensis. The sequence goes on from NC_087069.1 coordinate 56,371,938, forward strand.
TTTAGTTTTGTAGAAAAAGAGTAGATACAATCAGTTTCAGATACCATTACTTTCTTTCCCATCCACTTACCAAACGGTAAATTGGTAATTAAAATTGAAGTGCTTAAATTTTCAAACCACTACTTTTCTCTCCGTTATTATTTTTTTTGAATTCTCGAATTGCGACTGAAAGAGCTCTAGTGCAATACTACAGTTGATTTTCCTTCGAGTTACCTAACATCGCAGAGCGAACCCACACTACGCCATAGTTTCTTTTCTTCCCTTTTTGAGAATGGTCGGGAAAAAATGTTGTCAGGTTGTTATGGTCAGAAACTGAAACTGAAATGAGTCGAGTGCCATTGCAGTATATAAAGAGGAAGAGTTGGCTCTAAATGAACAATTTGTAAGGTAAATGATTTCAGTAGAAAGAGTAGAATGGTGGCCACCCGAGGACTTGTCATAAATCACCCAGCTGTCAATTGTCAGTCGACTGAATTGGAGGAAGTCTTCATGTGACCAAACTCTGACGACATCTCCACTTACCTCACATTATTTCATTTAGAGTTAGCTCTTTCTGTTCAAGTTACTGCAAATACACTTTGTGAGCGACTATGAAAAATGGGCTATTTGCATGGATAAAAATCGATTATATTAGATAATCTACATAATTAAATTGGTTCTTGAATAAATAGTTTTCTCTTTTAAGAACTGCTGAGATCTACATAGACTTATGTTAGTCTGATCTCTCAGCGGTGTACCTCTTCTTCTACACCCCCTGATTATACCCCCGCATTTACACCCGCCCCCGGTTTACAAACCAAACCGAACCCATCCCCCCCCCCCTTTTACACTCCCAACCCCGTTTACATAACAATTTTGCAAACGTGAAGAGGTTATAACCCATTAATCAATCAAAATGGATTGCAAATAGACTGCTGATCCATTCTAATGGGTTTTTTTGATTGTAAGTTATTGGAATTAGTCGATTAGAACACCAATGTTTTATGTTCAAATAATTTGGCAACAAAGACAGAGTTAATGACAACATTTTAGGCAATATTTCTCCCTTATAATGAAATTTTATTCATGAAAGACCGGTGCGGGCATGCTTGCCCGAACTGGCTTTTTATGGATAATAAACTATTACATATAGACTTTCAGTGGCTGTTTTTATAAAACTCAAAACAAACGATTATCATCGACTTAAAATTGACTTTACTTTTACTTTTTGTCAAACCAATAAAATCAATTTCAATCGATTATAACCAGTTATAATGGATTCTTATCAGTTTTTAAATTTTGTGAAAAAGTTTCAATCTCAGTGCAGTGTATTCAAAAATGGACTGTTTTTTTGACTGAACACAACGTTGCATTATATAAACTGTCAGAGAGGTACACGTTAGGGCGATAATGTAAGGGGTGTACGCAGGGGCGGATTTAGGGGGGGGGGGGCGCTTTGGCAGACGCGTTTTTCATGTATTCGACCCCCTGCTGACCCAAAGGGTCCACCCCTTTGGTACTTTTTAAGAAATCCTTTTTTGGCCTACCGACCCTAAAATTTTTCCAAAAGTGCCTTTGGTGCCAATATATACTAATTTTGAGAGGGAGCGCGCGCCAAAAAACGCGATTTATTTGTCAACATTTTCCAAAAAGTGCCCAAAAACGGCTTTTTTGACCTGTTTTTTCAAAAAGTTGCCTGCTGCGCAGAAAATTTGGCCAAAACAATGTTTTTTTAGTGCTTTAGGAGAGCTCGGAAAATTAATTTTGTCGACGTCAAAAAAGGTCGAAATTTTCGATTTTTTTTTTTTGAAAATCCGCCCCCCTCGAGAAAATGCTAGATCCGCCCCTGGTGATCGAATGGGGGGCTACCACGCGCGAACTATATACATGCAAAGTTGATTGGCTTAGATACGCAGCCAAGGGAAATGCAGAAGTTGTGGCCAGTCATGCAAATAAGTTTTTATCAAAAGTTTAGATAAAATAATTAGTTTTTGGGGCAGCGGTGGTGAGCGGAGCAGCTGTTAACCGTAGGATACTCGTGGTCATTTTTGATCCATGCTCGTTGCTTGATGGTGAGGCAACCTTACCCAGCCCAGAAAAATAGTTTAAAAAGTTTTAATTTTTAAGCAGGGGCGCGGTGTTCCATTAAAAGCTGAACAGCTCTTATGGAAATCCTTTCTCCTGTGAATAAATCTTTTCTTTTGTCAATTATATTGAGTCTTAAATCGATTATAATTGAATTGTGTTTTTAAGGAAATAATCTATTATAAAGACACTATAATCGATTTCATGCTCAATGGTCTAAGTTTGCAACAATATTGGATAATAAGGACAAAACTTTGGACAAAATTTTTCAATTATAAATTTTTTCCACAAACTCCGTTGTGGGTAAGTAATCGTTTGACCTGCATAAAGAGGCATTGGTAATGTCAAATTCAGAAAAGTTTGCAGATGAAAATAGTATTTAATTATTGGGAGAAGAAGTTGCATGCGCTCACTCAGCTGGGAGAAATAGGAGAGATAAATAAGTGTGGAGTAAATGAGAGTACAGACCATTCAAAGAAAGTGGCTGTCTGCTCACATGACAGAGTAAACAAGCCATGTAAACATGTGAGCTATAATGAGTTGAAACAAATGAGCTGAGCAGACAAGTGTTCAGGTGGACATTTGATTCATGGCCGTTATTGCCATACTCAGTTTCAGTTATGCAGTTCATACCATCAAACTAACTGGACTGACGAAGAAGTATTCTGTAGATTAGACTCAACACACAGTATATTTGATGTTGCTCGTGGTAGTGTGTTACAGCTACAGCAGTTACTGAAGCCCCACTCTTAAACTGCACAGCTTAATCACTTCACGAAGACACACGAGTTGCTCACACTCTCAGCTATACAATCAAAATAGCAGACTATTAAACTAATTGAATGTAGAATCAACCGTAAAACTTATTTCATTTTAATTATCACAACTGTGAACAAAATTCTAACCAGGATAGCCGGTTGCTGCGCAAGTATCACAGAATGTTCCGACCATACCGCTAATTGTTCTCCCTTTTCAATGGCTGTTTTCAGGCTGACCAATATAAGTGATATTCTACCGATTAAAAAACTAGAGCGTTGACCTTTGACGAGGAAGCTTCAACAAGAACACTCAAGGCAGTTTTGTTGTCTTGGGAGGCATCAAAACATCAAAATTTAAGCTGTCTGCCAGTGCTCGCAAGGTACCTTTTTCACCCGGATCGAGATCCATCACACTTTTAAGAGAGTAAAAACCGTGTAACATGTCATTTTGTAACAAAAATTGCATAAAAATTTTGGATATTGCCATAAGGTAATTTTTAAGTTCAAAATCCAGTTCACATAGCTTAGTCTGGCTTGTGAATCTTTTGATGTGAAAGTACGTAAGTACCAGAAATTGGTAGCGATGATTGCGCCACTGCTTGTTGCGGGTGGCGCTATCGGAGCCATTTTCAGGTTCGCACCGCCTGTGCCATGTCGCACGGTCACGTTTTTCATCAGTCTTTTCCGATTTCTTCGACTCGATAGACCCGTGAGATCTCAACCCGGGAGCAAATTAAAGCCAGGATGTTCAGAAGAACCGGGTCGAGATGCTTACTTTATTTTTTGACCGTGCTCGACCCAAGCGTGGCGGTCCTGCATGTGATCAGCAAATATGCTGTTCTAGCTAATTGCACATTAAAAACACATCACATCTACTGGATCAATTCGCTCAATGCATCTGTTACAATTTTGTCACAAAAAAGTCCGATAAAAACTCATTTCTCGATCTGCTCACTTCAAATATGTTCGAGGTATGTTTCGACTGTTTGTTTCGAGTTTGCGCTCGACATAAACCCTGACTCGGCTATTCTTTTTCGGTCGAACACTAACATGTCGAAAGTTGAAATATAAAGTGAGCACCTCGACTCGGGTGTCACTTGATTATTCATCGTTTTGGATGCAACTGTTGAATCACATGGTTTGACAATCAAACTCACTTTAGAGAATGCGACTCTGGGTTAATCTATTAATCGACAGATAGTAGTACAATTAACAAAAAGCAGTCGAATTATTAAATTTCAAACTAGATAAGAATGATTTCTTTTTCTCGCCCTCCACTCGATGCAAAAATATAGAATCGGAGGTGAAGCTCTCATCATTAGTTCGTGCCGACTGTTAATTTTGTAAAGAACTTTCCGAAACGACTTTTTCCATACTTACTTTGCTCAACGGGGTTAAAAGCAAAAATCATTGGAAAAAATAATATCCAAATGAAGTTATAACAGGAATAAAGTAGTGGGTATATTGGAGGTCTGTTTGTATGCAGACACACACACACACACAGCAGACAGAGTGAACTGGAAGAATAAGAGTCTGTTCACGTGGAAGCGCATGCGGATAATTGAGGAAAGGATGAGGATGGCATATTGGGCATAATATAGGACAGATACAGTGGAAAGTATTGAAGGGGAAAGGGTAGTGGAATGGGACTGTGCCCCACATAACCACACGGGCTAAAACGAAGGCAGCAATGGGGAAAAGAGGCTTCAATGCTATAGTTGTAGTGTATGCCATCTCAGCATGGAAGCAGAATTCCAACGAGGGAAATGCTTGGATGAGAAGATTGGCCTCCTACCCTCCAACAGACAGACAAAGCACTAGGCCGGACAAGGGCAACGAAGCCCACAGTTGAAAACAGTCCCGCAATGCAATCCCCTTTTCTCTTTACATACAATCTTTTGGCTTGACGTCGTATAAAAAACCGGCCGTCAACTTGGCGAAACCCCTCCAACCGGTTATCAACCCCCCCCCCCCCCACGTTTACACCCTCCAAATTTATACCCCCGCGTTTACCTCTTGTTTACATCCCCCTGTGCACACTTCCTCCCACGTTTATCCTGCTCTACGTAGGGGGGGGGGGGGGGGGTGGGGGTAAACGGGAGGATGGTGTAAACGGGGGAGGCGGTAAACGTGGGGGAGGGTGTGGAGGTGTAAACGTGGGGGTTTTTATACTGCCCAAAGGGCTGACATGTGTCGGCAATGGGAGGTAAAATTAACTAGGGAGAGAAAAAAAAACAATTTATGAGAAAAATTGAGAACCAAAAAAGATAAATAATCTTAAAGTTTTTTAGGCCGTGTAGAAGTATGCCTGTGTATTACTTCGGTAACGTAAGAACATCACGAAAAAGAATCACGAAAACAACACGAAAAAAAAACTTTAATTCACATAAATACGCTAGCACACTGGCTGTGTGAACATAAGACACTGACTAAAACGTTGACCTTGGTGGTCCTATGACATATTTAAAAGATACGTAAATATAGTATGACCTCTACACCACATTCCCCTTCAAGGCAATTCATAACTGACACTAAATATACATAGCACCTATAGTGATTTCAAAATAAAATACATTAGTTCGTTCATAGACCTTAACTAGTCTTTAACCGTAGGTTAGAGCTCTATCCCTCCCGAAAGGAGCTCTATCCTCCTCCTCCTTCTCCTCCTCAGCCTAAGTTTTCGAGTTTCTCGAGAATCTGCCGGTGGTCGTTTTTGGTCATACTAATGGCCGATAATTAATCCACGATAACCAAATCGTCGATCGCCAATGGACCGCTAGAATCCCCGCTAGTATTGATGTCCGCTATCCCTTGTATCACGGCCACTGGCTCTATTTTTTCTCTCCACCTTTCTCGTCCGCACTTGAATCTTGTGGTTGTATTGAAATCGCCACTGCTTCCACAGCCTTTGGCGTTTCCCCTTAACCGAATCAACAGCTTTTGGCAATTTGTCTGTGATCGCTTTCTGGTTTCCGTTTGTCATTATTGAAATGTTTTCGTTTCGGTTGTCGCTTGACTTAATTGGGGTAATAGTCTTAACTCTTCTAGCCGCCGGTAACGTACGGTTCAAATTGCTTGGTCTAATTTGTACCAGTAAAACTCTCCCAGCCTGATCTGTGCTAGTTTTTTGAATTTCCGCCGAGGGCAACGTCGACAAGTTTACTCAGATTCGGATTGCGGCGACTGTTCCATAGTCGGGCTTCCAGGCCCTGATATAACGATTGTAATCGAAAACCGTCGATAACTTTACGTGCTTCATCTGTCATCGTTGAGATTCCTGATGAATGGTTAATAGAGCGCCTGAGCTTATCCAGAACATCAACAAAATGTCCGGAAACTTGTTGATCAAGAACTGTCATGTCGTCCTGGATGTAATCCTTCCCCAGTAAAAGCGGTACAATTCTCTTTCAAAATATGTATCGTCTGCTCTCCGTCTTTTTGGGCTCGGAATCTTCTTCGGAGACAATTGCACAATAATTCTCTTACTGTTTTTGCGGTACTAGTTACCGCGTTACTCCCTCCTCTATTGCGATTCACTAAACTTGGCGTACCACTCGTCGCCGCCTTTGACAATCCTTCTAATTCTTCATTTGAGGTGTTTTGCGTCTGTCCTACTACGTTCACACCCGCTGCGCCGCCGGTAACTACGCTCGTAACAACCTGTCTCCCAAGAACTTAGGTGGCCGACGCTCCCTTAATGGCCGTGTTTTATGCCGAGTTACCGCTTTATTCTGTTTGACGGCACTCCCCTGGCTCGGACCTGGACTAGTCTGCGGCGGGGTTTTCGGCTCCTCCTGTGTTATGTCTTTTGGCACCTTTTGAGGTGATGACATTACCGCTTCGGATTTTGGCCCTTGCGTGTGCATTTCCTGTGAGTTATCGATATCTCTTTCCTCCGATTCTTCCTCCCCGTCCTCCGCGGATGACAATTCGATTTGATTATCCGGTACTGGGACTGGCCCCATTCGAAACGCACTTCCCTCCTCCGAGCTGGAGTATGGCACGGTGCCTCTCTGAGAAGTTCCTTCTGTCGATACGAACGTTTGAGACTCCTCTTTCATGTCAGTGGCATGCTTATTTTCCACTATCCGTTCTGATGGCAATATGTCCGGTTGCTGCTGCACTTCTATATCCTTTCCGGACTCGCCGTTGACATAAGCCCCTCCGATGAGCTATCGATCAAAATCGGATCCTCCGCAGTTCTACTGGTTTGATATGCCCCGACTTACAAGGTGGTTTTTCTCTCTCTTTAGAAGCCGCCAACGCCGCTGTTTTCCGTGCATCCCACTCGGTTTGTACTCCGTGTGAACACGTGTGAACATAAAACACTGACTCTAACGTTGACTGGTCCTATGACCTTATATAATAGCATACGTAATTATAGTATGACCTCTACACCACAGGCCGAATCAAATTTTAATTTATCTGTAATATGTATCAGGCCAAAATCAATTATTAGATTTTGAATATACTGCACTTTCCTTAGAAATTTCAGGAAAATTACCAACAGATGGTTTATTATCTATTATAATTGAGTATAATTGACTAAAATTGATTTTTTTATTTTGTCAAAGAATAAATTATACTCCATTTTCAATCGCTTATTAGGGATCTTTTTCTAAAATTATAGAGTCTGACAGTGTAATTTTTATCTAATCGTTATTCTCCATAAAACTCCAGTACGGGATGATTTTCATTCTATAATAATCATACTCAGTTCGCAAAAAAATGGTATTTCCGAAGCCTTGAATGTTCCACCTGCTTTTTAACATTAATCAATCAGTTTAATTTTTTGAAATTGAGGTAGCTTTTAGAAAAAATAAACAATCGAAAGTTTTGGTCAATCTTATAGTCTTTTATTGAAAACTTCGCCCCATAGGCCATGGAAAGTATAAATTATGCATTTAGCGTCTAGTAACGTACCACCAAGACTGCTTGTGTCTTAGGGCAAAGCCGTGAATGTACCGACTGCTTTTGAAGGCCAATTTTAAAAAATGAATGACTGGTTGACGAAGTAATTGCGAAGAAAAAATAATTTTTGTGATAGGATTTTTTCAAATTTTTTTGTGCCTATTGGCCGAAGTAGCACTTTTCCAGCCACTGTAACTTCCAGAAAATCATCACATGTAAAATATCTTTTTACACTTCATTTCAGTTGGTAAATTGTTCTGTCACAAACTCTTAATTGAAAAGTCGACAATTGACTGAAAAAAAAACACCCCAGGCATAAATATTCTGAGCAAGGTTATATGGCTGCTTACCTATTAACATCACGAAGAAATCGGGCGATAGTTGTCCCTAGTTTGGCTGCTAATTTGACAAAATCTAATTTTTCAAAAATTGATAACAGGTAAGAATCAATTTTAAACCTGAGCTCAAAACTCGAACTAGAAAGGGAAAATTTTTTTAGCATTGAGATCAATCATAGCAAACATATATAAATGAACTTTAGGGATCAAATAATTGAGCCGTTTATTTTCTGAAAATTAATTTCCATAATTTTAAATGAGACTAGTTTGCTCGTACCAAGGCAACACCTTGAATATTTTGACTGCATGTTAATGATCATGGAAAAAGTTCAACTATGAAATTTTCGTAACAAATGATTCAACCCCCAGTCGCTATTTGAAAAAAAAGATAATTGTAACATCTAATAACGGGTTTATTGGAATAACTACCACACCTCTATTCAACTATTTAACCTCGTTTTCTAAGTTTGAATTTCAGTCAGTCAGAATCGGGCATAACTAGCAGCATAATTTAATATAAACCAAGTCAACTATGTGGTGGAAGGTATCATTTTGGTCAGTTTTGTGACCACATTTGATTCATAGAAATTATTTTGGAAATACTATACAATGTGGTAATATGGTGGACTGAAAAACATGTATATTTCCATATGTAAAAAGCGAGTTGTCCAAAGTGGCAGAAAAAGAACCTCAAGCTGCTTTAGTTGGATTAACAAGATCACTGCAATGCGAATGGAATTTTGTCCAGAGAGTAGTCAAAGATACGTCGCAGTTGTTTGCTCCTCTCGAGAAGATGTTGGAGGAAAACTTTTTGCCGAGCTTACTAGGAACTTCTAGTGTCAGATCGTGTTTTGTATTCACTTCCTGTCAAAAGAGGGGGACTAGGTGTACGAAATCCAATAGAAGGTTCCGAACTAGCATTTTCCACTTCACGTGAAGCAACCGACTGTCTCGTGAGTTCGATCCTTAACCAAGATGATTTCGACCAAACTCTACACAAAACAAAAATGAGAGAAGCAAGAAAAAATCACGAGGAGAAACAAAATGCCGTGGACAAAGATAAACTCGATGAATTGCTTGCAGTTTTACCAGCAGATCAGAAACGAGCGATCCGGAGAATAATCGACAACAACTGTTCCTTGTGGCTAACTTTGCTGCCCTTGTTGAAAGATAATTTTGATTTGTCAGCCACAGAGTTCAGAGACGCTCTATGTGTCAGGTACAGAAAACCACTCAAACGTTCTTTCTCGAGATGCGATGGATGTCAACAAGATTTTGACTTACAGCATGCACTTTCTTGCAAGAAGGGCGGACTGGTAACACTACGACACAACGAAATAAGAGACGCAGTGGGCGATCTTGCTTCAATTTTGTGTGTGGAAAGATATGAAAAGAGAACCTGTCGTAAAAGAACCAGATATAGAAAATGGAACCCCGGCACTAATTGCAGATCTTTCAGCTCGTGGGGTTTGGGATAGACAGTCGGCTGCGTCGTTCGACATCCGTGTTACAGACACTGACGCTCCGTCTTACCAAAACCGCAATCCCATGAATGTACTGAAAACTGCAGAGATTGAGAAAAAAAAAATAAGTATGGACCGGCTTGTGAAGAAAAGCACATGTCTTTCACTCCACTTGTCACTTCAATAGATGGTGTTTTGGCACCGGAGTTCACGTTTTTCCTCAAACAACTAGCAGATGGTCTGGCATCAAAATGGGACCGCCCATATAGTCATGTCATGTGCTGGGTGAGATGTAGAATTTCATTCGCTATACTAAGAGCAACCAACATTTGCATCAGAGGCACAAGATCCAAATGCCGATCCCTCGGCGTTGAGGACGGTTACACACTTGGAATGGCATTCTAAAAATTCACACGATGTTAACTGGGGCTTTCATCGCGCATAACTGACTCCTATGATATTAGAATTTCGACACCATTTGCATAATATTTCGAAAAATATGAGAAGTTTGAAGATAAAAACACAGGATGACAACTGTGAACAAGCAACGAAAAACTTTTCCTTGCACCATTCGAAACCAATTTATTTTGATTTTAAGTCAAATTATACTTTTTTTGAAAAAAAAATGTATATTTCCTTTGTTTATTATTGAAAAAGTTTACCATTTAAATCTAATATTTTCATATTTTTTTCATGTAATCAGTCAATTATCTATTTGGTTCATTTTTTCAACATTTTGTTTCACTTAGGTCCACGTTTTACATTACTAGCAGAGTCTGCACATAGCTAGCCAGTTTCTCTGCATTGTAGAACATCCATAAATATTTCTCTAGGTTAAGAAATCATGGTCTGATCCAAGACTCCTCCAATTGGTCCTTGTGCCTCGGAAGCACACACTGGAAACACGGAGCACGGCAAAAGACAGCCGGCACTTCACCCAGTTCATAGTTTTACTATAGAGTTTCTCCCACTTGGTAGATAATGCTTCTCCTTTTCTCCGAAGGAAACTTATAAATTCAGGAGCAAGCATCCCATCAACAGACACGAAAAGAGGAGTGAAAACATATGTCTTTCCTGACACGCGTCTGAATATTTTGTCTTTTTCTCAACCTCTGCTGAGTGCAAAACATTCATGGGGCTTCTCTTCTGATAGGAGATGGCGTCGGTGTCAGAGACACGAATATCAAAAGACGCTCCCCCTGTCTAACATAATCTCCACGACAAAATAAATCTGCAATTAAAGCGGGTGTCTCATCTTGCGGGTTGTATTCTCTAATAACAGGCTCTCTCTGTACATCCTTCCACACTAAGTCGCCTTCAGTATCCCTTATCTCATTGTGCCGTAAAGTTAGGAGACCACCTTTTTTGCTGGCGAAGGGTTGGCGAAGGGATCAAGTTTTTGTTGAACCGGACATTTAATGCATCCCGGAACTCCAATTCCGAAAGATCAAAGTTTTCTGCAGCAATCGGTAACGCTGTCAGCCAGGCAGACAAGCTTCCTTCATTCATTCGTTTTACTGCGCGAACTTGGTCTGCTGGTAGCTCATTCAATAACTCCACAACAACTCTTCATGTTTTTCTTCCATTATTCGATGATATTTTTTTCCGCGATCGAGACATTTTCTTTCTCTGGTCTTCATGGGAAAAAACGTGCTGATCAACAATAGCATCATAAAAAATCGTAACTGCTTCCCGTGACATGTTGTAAGACTCATCAGCGAAACTGGTTGGGTTATACACTCCAAGACCACCCTTTCTTGCTGGCAAACAAAAGAGACGTCTCTACATCGATGAAATCGACGAAGTTCCAAGTATCGCAGGTAAGAATTTCTCCATCAGAAGTTTCTCTAGCCGTTAAAAAAGCTCAGTCCTGATAAAGCACACTGTGGTTCTGTTTTTGTCACAAAAGAAAGTTTCTCAATTTTGTCTACCCATTCAAGTTCTTTCTTTTTCAGGTAGATGTCCTTCTCGTTTCCGTCTCCAATGAAACCGCTCAAAAACCTCTTCCCTTCCACTATAGTAATCGAGTGCTTGTCAAAGATTTGATGCGCTTCTTCAGAATACTGTTTATCGACAACCAGAAAACTTTCGGAAGGCTCTGGAAAGTAACCGAAGGCGGGAACTTCCTCAATCAAGTTTTTGAGCCATATCTCCATTTTCTTGAGTTTGCTGTGGCCGCAGAATCATCAGCATACCAACTTTGTAACACATTGTTCGGATCCTTTAACTTCCGAATCAGGGGAAGAAGTGAAACACCATAGAAGAACATTGCCAGTGGGTCTCCCTGTGCGGTTCCTTTTTTACTGTATATCACTTCATCGGCGCCAGCAACGAAAAGCGACGCGAAGCCTCTGTAAGTATTGAAGAGAAATTTAGAACAACTAGGCCAAAATATTTGAACATTCCATTACGTTGTTTCACGATTGAGCGAGTTGAAAGCATTTGATGCATCCATCAACAGCATGCCACAGCCATCTTTCTTGTTGTCATCAAAAACATCAGAGAGCGCATGAATTGCACCTTCAACGCCAGCTTTCAGCCCACAAGCTAATTGATCAGTCGAACATGTTTCTTCAAGTTCAATTTTTGCGAACTCAGCCACACTTTTGCTAATTATTCTCCGTAGACAATCGCCTATGCCAATAGGTCGCACGCCAGGACATTTATCAAGCGCAATCAATCTTCCCGAAACCAGTGCTCGCACTTTCGACCATGGTAAGATTTGATTGCACATTTTTGTGGCGAGAGTTGCAACTTCGTCTCTCAAGTGTGAGCTCTGAGCCCCATGACGTAATAAAACCGTCTGCCAATGCTCAAAATCTGTTCCCGAAGCTTAATGAAGCAAACACTTTCGAGACACGTCTGTTGTCCAAATTATCTTGATTTATTTGTTTCTTTTTGCCACATCTCACTGCTTCCGCCAACAACCTGTCAAATTTGTTTTCCTTCCATTATTCAATGCGCTGTCCAATAAGTGTTCGAATGTCTTTTGATGCTTTGATCAATAGATCTCTTTGTAACAAAACACGACTCATCACCAGAACTCTTTCTGAAGTGGAATCAGCAGTGGTAGAGAGACGCTTCAATTCATGTGTCAGGAAGTCCACCTACTTCCTACCAATGTTACCATTAGGCAAAGTATTTAGTCTTTTTGGCAGCCGTACGCTTTTCACCTTTCTTTCAGTCCAAATCGAAAGATCAAGACAAGTTGATTTGTCTAGTGACGCACCGAATGCTTCCATCATTATGTTTTTGTCACGGCTTTCAAGATTCGGATCCGTTTCTTGTAGCACATCTTCCATTTGCAGGTCTTGTATGGCTTGAGTTAATCCTGTGCGGCCATTGCTTGTCGTTGTAACATTAATGCGGTCATTGTTATCTTGTGATATTAATAAGTCTTCCACTTCAAACCCGCTGGTATTGGAAACACTGAGTTGCGAATTATACCCCAGATAACTAGGCGGTTTGATAATTCTCTGAGTCCGCCTCATGAAATCACGAGCGTTCCCCGAACCAAACTCGAACTCTTCCCGAGCACGTGCCACTCTGCTCCAGAAACGAGCTCCTCTCCAAACTCGAGTTCCAAGCACCGGCTCTGCATCCAACACGAGCACCAATCCACAAATAAGCTGTACTCCGAACACGTGCTCTGTTCCAAACTCACCAGCTCAGCTCCAAACACGAGCTCTGATCCAAATACGAGCACTGCTTGACATAAAATGTCCTCTCAGTTGTCGATGTTGCAGTGGTTGTTATTTTTTTTTCTTGTTTAACAAGACACGTTCAAAACAATCACAATATTTAGCAAAAAAATAGATATTTTCAATTATTTTTAAATTGCTTTTTCTTTTCGAAATTATGTAACAATAAATTTATTTCAAAAATCTGTTCTTGAAATTCACATAGAAAGAGTAAAATTGTTCAAATTCATCATCTGCCTTGAGAAATTTGATAAATCGTCTTCATCACCAGATATGCTATTCTGCAATTCAAATTGGAAAAACTATTTCGTCGTCCCTCGCATAAGTTTCCATGGAAAAAACCACATGTTCATAAGTTATTGTACGCTCAATTTTTTTAATCTCTGTAACTAGGAAACAACATTGGTCTGACAAAGTTTTATTTGAATTTCCGAATAATCCAGAAAACTCACAACGTCAAGTTCATAATTCCAGCAATACTCAGCTCCGATTTTAATTATTTCGGCGCAAGCTAGTCACAAGAACCGGTAATGTCCTTGAGACAAATTACTCTTTTTGGTGGTCAGCCTCAATCAAGGCTGGACTGAATTAGAACCAAAAAACAGTTAAAAAAGGTCAAGTGGGGCTATAGCTCCTCGAGTTTACTGTATTAGGGTCTGCTTATGGGGGATTCGAACCCGCGCCAACTGGCAAGTCTGTATACATTTGGAGTAGTAGGTCGCTCGTCCAACTGTGCTTGTTTTGTCTGTATTTATGCTCTAGTTACATTTGGTTGCAACATCCTCACCCCTTGAAGAAGGAAGAACCGGAGCGAGCTTAACGGTCGGCCGAGTGACTTCACGGGTTGCAGTCTTAACAAGAGCGGATCGGGCGCAACCGTCCTGTCCGTAGTTTAGCTTGACGAATCGGGCGAGGGGGTACTACCAACGCAGAATATCGGGCTCAATCACCCATACGAGATCGCCTGTCTTGAGAGTGAAGTCAGATTGAGTGTGCCACTTGACACGCTTATTCACTGAGGGAACATATTCTCGAAGCCAAGGAGACCAAAATGCGTTAGCATACGACAGCGCTCGCACGTACCTTTTCTTGTGGTCGAAGTACTCCCCAGGTAAAAGCGAAGGTAAGCTTTTGGCATGTTGTCCGAGCAAAAATTGGGTTGGGGTTAACGCTTCTAACTCACGTGAATCAGTACTAACGGGAGTGATTGGCCTCAAATTCAAAGCCTGCTCAACTAAGCAGAGTGTTGCGCCTAACACCTCTTCAGTAACTCGTCTACTGCCTAGTATATCATAAAGCACGCGCTGCACACTTCGGACGAGGCGCTCCCAGGAGCCGCCAAGATCGGGTGCGCTTGGCGGGTTAAGTTTCCAAGCAACACCTTTGTGTGCAAAAATGGTCGGAGCCATGCCAATCCAACTCTTGAGTTAGGCGAGTAGTTCTTTTTCGGCACCAACGAAGTTCGTGCCGTTATCCGACCAGATTTTGTTTGGTGTACCACGGCTCGCAATAAACCGCTCAAGGCCCATGACACAAGAGCTAGTGACCAGAGATGGTACATTCCCAAGGTGTACAGGCCTGGCGGTGAGGCAATTGAAAAGAAATCCCCATCTTTTTTCAGTGCTTCTGCGAATCGAAACGTAAAGCGGACCAAAGTAATCAACACTCGTATGATTAAAGGGTGGTTTCCTATAGCCGCGACATTCGACAGGTAAACCGGACATAATTAGCTGGATTGTCTTTGCTTTGCGTTTACGGCACGTTACACATTGATTTTCGATAGACTGAAGTAGTCGACACATCCAAGTATTTTATATTTTATTTTTGAAACGGAGCGCATGTAATCTAAACCTAGATGAAAATGCTTTTGGTGGAAGTTGCGGGCCAACAAGCGAATTAGAGTTTGTAGGGTGTCGAGTGATATTGGGTTCTTAGTAACAAACTCGGTATTCACTAAGCGAACGATCCGGCCGGTGGAAAGAATGATACCAGCGATACCGATAAATAGAGAGTATGAGGCAGTTTTACTACTATTCTTAATATGTTTACCAGCGGTGAGTGTTTTCAGCCCAAAGAGGAAGGATTTATCTGAGCAAGATGAATTAGTTTGTTTTCTGCAATATTAAGTTAAGTGGGGTCGTTGATCCGTAAGTCGTTACCGCGAAAACAATTATGTGGAGGCAGCATCCTCAACATAAAGGCGATAATTCTTTCATATCTCGTAAAGCAACTAAGCCTTTTTCCAATTGAACCCGTGTTCGGTATGTTTGATGAATGTGACATCGGTGACGAAGGAGAGATGATGTCTCCAATCAATTATCGACATCACAAGAAGGAACCTTCAAACAAATTTTATTGATCACATGTTCGTCGGGTATAAACGGCCAATCAGTAGTCCTGAGAAAGCTCGGACCAATTACCCAGCTGCTATCCTTGAGAGCTTCCGAAGAAATCCCCCGCGTACCAGTATCAGCTGGATTATCGCAGCTCATCAATAGTGGTCGATTCGAGGATCTCGACGACATGGTTTAGCGACGAGTACAAGTAATTTGTCACTGGAATTAAGCCACTGCAAAAGTGTAGTACTATCTGTCCACATGTATACATGATTAATTTTACAGGTAAGTGCTTTCAGTATATCATCTTTCAGTCCTGTGGCGAGTAGAGCAGCTTGAAGCTCTAGCTTCAGTATAGACAGCGCTTTCATGGGCGCAACGCGAGCTTCATCAAAGATGAAGGATATTTTAGTTTTGTGCGAACTCGATAGTCGCGCACGCAAAAATCCAATCGCACAGAAAACGTCCTGCGAGCTATCACCGAACATGTGGAGCTCAATTTGATCCACAGATTCAGTGAAGTAACAGCGGAAAATAGTCAATTGCCCTAAGAGAGGGAGACCGGAGTAACACTCGAAAAAAAAAATTCTTTTGTCTTTTGGCACTTTGTCGTCTCCACTTTGGCCACTGAATTTCCAAACATCTTTGAGCAAAAGACGGGCCCTAACTGTGTATGGAGCTACTAACCCAACAGTTTCAAACACAGAAGACGGTTCGGTGAGTTTTTGCCTGATCGAGAGGACGATCCATGCCTCTGCTAACAATCAATGTGTCTTTCACATGGCCCCACTCAAGACCTAATACATGTGATGAAAGTTCGGCACCGTTACGTACTTCTTTGATGGGTGAAGACGAGGTTTCGCAATCTTTGGATTTCATGTCTAAAGTAATTTGATCAGCGTTACTAACAAATTTAGCCAAAAGAAATCATCCCAACTTAAGTCATGAAACCAAATCATGGCTAAATTAAACTGCATAAAAGTAATCGTTCATGCAAAATTTTTCCTTTATGGCCGAGGCGGCCTCAGGGTATGTGGACATTTTATCAGTTGCTCTTTTTCGCAACGCGAAATTGGAGCATGTAGGCAAATTTGGTGCGACGAATATATGGCGAAAATACTGGTGAACTACATCATTGGAAGTGGTATCCTCGCGCCACCAAAAACGGAGCGAAATTTGATCGCGGGCGAGGACTCCTACTTTGTAGAACATACCCTCTATATCCGCGGAGACGGCGTTCTTGTGTTGACGGAATCGCAAAAAGTACAAAAATTTAATCCGGACCCACCAATAAGGACCTATTTAAAGATGGGCCGTGAAACTTAGAAGCCCCATTAAGGACTCGGCGCACCTTACCCGGCTTGTTCGGATTTAAGACGGGGTGGCGCGGAAGATACCACTGGCGATCGGAACCCTTACGTGGATCATGCGGTTCGACAGTAACGACATAGC
Organism: Symsagittifera roscoffensis; assembly: GCF_963678635.1. NCBI lineage: Eukaryota > Metazoa > Xenacoelomorpha > Acoela > Convolutidae > Symsagittifera > Symsagittifera roscoffensis. The sequence goes on from NC_087069.1 coordinate 56,388,961, forward strand.
CTTTCCCAATGTCCTCGCTAATTGTGTCTGCGTATCTTTCGCGCAAATCGTGGTCTTTACTTAGCCTTCTCTTCAAGGTTTTAAATTGGGCGAGTTACGGTAATAATAGTTCGGTGGACTGATAGTACTGTCAATCCAAAGCATAGTATCTTTCGCCTTTGTGAACGATTTCAGAATTAAAGATGTACGAAGCATGTTTATCCGGGGCGGAACAGGCACCGACTTGTTTGAAAGCACCATAAGATTCCAACTCGTACCAAGATTTTATCTGGTCAGTCAAAGAAGAAGAATCTTCAACAAAACACTTGAAACACGAAGAAGTAGAACCATTGGACGGCGGCAACGGACATATTACGACTCAACCTATCGGTAGGCGAGCGGAACACGGTGAGTTATTATAATCTCACAAGATGAACTTCATGTGTCTAACGGCGTGGTAGTAGTCTTGTCCTAGAGTAACTTCAATGTCCTCATAAGTATATTGAGTGGGCTTAATAGGTGCTAATTATGGATATTTTTTCTGCAAATCAGCAAAATTGATCAATTCGGAACCAATCCTCCAATCCTAAGTTTGTCTTCAACGTATGCACACAGAGGTAATACGAAATCACTAATATTCGGCTCGGAGGAACCTGTAAACTTGACCCTCTGAGTCTCAACAACGGTGGTTGTGTTGAAGCCACTAATTGACAAGCTAACGGGCTCCCCTACTAGGCCGAGACGGTTAACGAGTGACGCAGATATTACCGGAAACCCAAGAGTACCTAGAATGGCGCCTGAGTCGATGCACTATCACAAAGAACCAACGTCAGGAGACTGGTTACATCCGAGGACACACCACGTGTTGCAATCAAAAACAACCCTTTAGACGGTTCAAGGTCATGTACATCACTAATAGCGACGTGATATTCTCCTCGGACTTGTTTGCTCCATTCTTATTTCAGTCATTCGAATTTTCCTTCCGAGGAAATATTTTATCGGCTCCATGGAGCCACACAATATGTTCAGCATTCTTTTCCTTAAAAACCACACAATTCCACAATGCTTGAATACCCTTACACATAACGCACGGCGGAAACTTAGACTTATTTTGTGCTTTACTAGTTACCTTGATATTGGTTGCAAAAATTTTAGTTGTTTTTGGCTTAACTGTTTCCTCTTTTTTTGCCTTAGAGTTAAGTACACGATATCTTTCAAGCCCCTCGGCTTTTCTTTTCAACCATTTATTAAAATCTAAGATTGCCGGGTGCTGCCAATTATGCATGGATCAAGCTTTCTTGAGGTTAGGCGGAAGTTTACTAACAGCTTGGCTTAACATGTTAACACTCTTCAGCTCATCGTATAATGACAATGCTTTCAAAACTGCTACGAGGCCAGATATGTGCGTCCTAAGTGGAGGAAAAGTATTCCACTTATCAAGATGCGCACCAACAAAAGCGTGTGTTTGCCCAAGATTCCGTTGCAAGGTGGCCAATGCATCCATGTATATAACGCCACTATAACTGAACTCCGCAATTGCATTTTTTTCTTTACCTGTGATGAGTGTTTTAAGTATCAAGATGAGTGTCGATTTCGTATCATCTGTGAGAACAGCGGAATTGCCGTGAAACTGGGCTAACTTCCATTCAGGAAGATAAGCTTTGCGGCTATGAATTATTAATTCCGCCAACTCACGAGCGGGGAGAGAGGTCGATCCGATGAACAACCTTGGTTCGGGTTAGCGGAAGACGTTGCGTAGTATTTGTTGACTGGCTGATAGCCAGTATTAGTATAATTGACAAAATGCGGAACATGTTGAGGATTACCTGGCGGATTAATAAAATACACAGTCCCACCACTAGTATACTGTAGCCGGAACAGAACCGAGGATATGGAGGAAAGTTTAGTTCAACAGGTATTCTCGCTCTGAACGTCGTCAAAACCTTTATCTCTAAGCGTAAGGACCAGATACTAATTGAGAAGTAGAAAGAGCTTCACCAGTCTCCTTCCCTCGAGTTAAAGACTCTCCTCCTTCTAAGGCGTTATAGCGCTAATCCTAACATCCATAAGACGCGTAAGAAAGCTATAAAAAATAGGCTTCAGGCAGCAGCTTTGAAACGTCAAGTTCCCCCATCTTGAAAACTAATGCTTATATACTAATGTCATATTTCTGCCTCGTCGTTTCGGTTCTGAGGTAGATCGGTTTCGGGTAGCTAGCTGATTGACAACATTTCATTCACCGTATTTAACCGTAAATTATTCGTAATTATCAAAAATTTCACGTCAACAAAGAATAACGAACTGACATAAAATTCAGTATTCAAAAGCAGAATTCAATGTCATAAAATAGGCAAAATGAAAACATTAAAAGTGTCAACTTTAAAATGCCGCCTGAGCAATTTGTCAATTTTGTTTTGGTGCTTTAGTTTTTTGGCTTTTTTCAAACACTGTTGTTCGTTCACCAGAAAATTCATTAGTTACGATCTTGATTTTTCTCGCTATGAATTCGAATTCTAGCGAGAACAGTTATTTTCAATCAAGCAAATTGCCAGTTTTTGACCGTCTGTTTTTTTTCTTTAGGCAACAAGCATCTCTCAGATGGTATACATAATTTTCACAAGGTATTTACTTTAAAGTTGAAATTTGTCTCAAGAAGTGATAAAAAGTAAATAGTCATAAAAGGTCGGGGTTTTAAGAAAAAGCAGACTGTTCGTATCAGGGCGACGCCCTACATCTACGACTGCCTTTTAACATCTAAGAAGAGGTGATCGGTTGGAAAAGTTCGATTAAAGTTTCAAGGAAACGAAGTTTTTTCAATCATTTTTTTGTGTTTTTTAACCTTTCCCCCAAACGCTATGTTGAGAAAAAAAACGAGATAATTAGCAGACGGAAAACTAAGAAATAGACCGACCAGCATACCCTAATTCAATTTGGGACACAATTTCTAATACGGATTAAAACTTGGCTGACAAGGCATTAGCACGAAATCTATCGCGCCGTAATTATCGAAATTGGAAAAACAAAAACTGGCACTTTGTAAGCCCCATAGGTTTTTAAAAAATTGATCAATGGTAAAATTTGTACGAACAGCTAGGTAAAAAGCCAATTTGGTCTTGAGAAAAAACCAACCAGAGCTTAACTACTCCGTCCTTTCTTAGACAGTTGGAACAGCAAGACTGCTTGTGTTGTATGTCAGGCAGAGCCCTGGATGTTTCCACTGCAGTATAACACCAATCAAAATGTTTTTAGCTAAAATTGGTTTAAAAAATCGAAAAAAAAATATTACCCACTCGCTATATAATGTTTATAGGGATAATTTTAGCCTCTAGTATTTAAATGATAAGACCAATTGACCAAACATTATTGGGCGTTAATTACCCCAACTTGGCCAAATTAGCTATTTTTAAACCCCCCTACTTTTCAAAAAAAAATTATCATAGTGTATTTTTTTCACATTTGAGTTCCGTATTATAATATCTCTTTTATGATTGATACAATTTATCAAAAATGCGGGACAAATCTGAAAACGAGAAAATTAGTCAAATAAGTCGAAATCTAAACAGAAAACCTAAGACTTTGAAAGGGACAATTACAAAAAGACTGAATCAAAAGAATACACAGAGCACAAGTACTTCGTAATTTCCTATAAAAATCGGATCATTAAAATTTTTAAAAAAACATTGCATGGGTAAGAAAGAACACACCAAATAAAACTTTTATGTAACTTTCTGTGGAACTTGAACTTTTTTGTTTGCTGTGTTTTTTATCTAAAATCATTTTGGGCCTACAAAATCGAACTTTTAGAATCAAACAACTACAAAAAAAGTTGAAGCGTTAAGAAATAACTTCAACCCCCTTTTTGGGGCATACTTGAGACAGCAGTTTGTTTTTGAGATGTTTTGTTCTGTTCTCCAAACTTATGAATGAAAAATTAAACCATGCAATAGAATCTTTTTCAGTTTGGCCACGAGCTAAACTCGATTGGAGAAGTCACCCATATTTTGTAGTAATTGCTGCTCATGTCCACAAAAACTACTCAAACTTCTGTGGTTCACAACTCAGGAAAAACTCAAGAAGTCCTGAAGTTTCATAAAAATGAAAAAGACAGCAGAAGAGAACAGACGACATTCATACATACCTGAGAGGAAACATCAGAGAAGCAGAGACAATTGGGATAGGTGATGAGGAGAATGGAAAGGGAGTTAATGTGTGTGGCCTTACATTTCATGTTTAGAGGCGGAAGTTAAAATCGCCAACCGGCTGATAAACATCACACGCACATACCATGTTAAAAGGGGCGAGAACTGCGTGCAGGGGTGTGCTTTGTTATCCACTAAAATACATTCATTTTTCATAAACCAATTTACTTTTTTCACTCCACCTAAGCTGATTGTAGAAAGGAAACGGTTGTTTTTTCTTCCCATTCTTATTTCCTCCTCTGTTTCACACGACAGAGAGAGAGATTACTCTGAAAAGCAAGCGGATTCCAAACTAATGACGACAAAACACAGT
>NC_087069.1:56398060-56477060 GCF_963678635.1 Symsagittifera roscoffensis
CTCGGATGTCATTGACAAACTAGACGCCCATTATGGTTTGTACCTCCTGAAAAATTACTTTAGCATGCCAAAACTCCTATATTTTTTGCGTACAAGCCCTTGTTTTTTCAAAATGGTTTTTTGGAACGCTACAAAAAATTACTAAGAAATTCGTTATGCCAGGTCACTAACGTGAAAATGGATGATAACCAGTTTTTACAAGCAGTTCTCCCGGCAGCCAAAGGTGGCTTGGGCGTTTCTTCCGCTCGTCTACTCGCTTTACCCGCTTTCTTAGCCTCAGCAGTAGGAGCAAAAGATGCCTTGAGCGAAATCTTTGGTTTGGAGCATGTGGATGGAACCTATGATGATGCGCTTAAACGGTGGTTTGACCTTGGAAAAATTGAAATGGCTCCGGAAAATGAAATCCAAAAAAAATTGGACGGAGCCAATTTTTGACAGAGAAATTGCAGACTTGATTTTACGACTCGAACCAACGAACGTAAAAAGGTTCAACGCGTTCCAAGATAGATTTGGCTCCCAATGGTTGAACGTCAGCCCGTGCAAAAATTTAAGGTTAAAACTGTCGAACCAACAATTCAGAATTGCGATAGGACTTCGATTAGGATCAAAAATATGCGAACGGCATAAATGCGTGTGCGGAAAATACGTTACCGAGGATGGTTGGCATGGTCTTTCTTGCCTCAAAAGTGCAGGGAGATTCTCTAGGCATTCAAACCTGAATGCCCTTATAAAGCCGAGTCTATCATATACTCACATTCCGTCTGTTTTAGAACCACGACACCTCTACAGGACCGAGCAGAAGCGAACAGACGGTTTGACGCTCGTTCCATGGGCTGATGGTAAGCAGCTCTTGTGGGATGTAACGGTAGTAGACTCCTTAGCTCCTTGTTGGATTAATGCCGGGTCTGTTTGTAACCCTGGTACGGCTGCCGCTGAAGCGGAAGAGCGAAAAATTGACAAGTATAAAGATCTTGTAAATGAGGGATATCTTTTTCAACCGCTAGCTTTTGAAATTCAGGGCGCGGAAGTCCCCAGCACAGAAGTTTTTTTTTAGCAAGCTTCGTTAGAACCTAAGCATATGCACTGAGGAACCCAGAGCAGGCAGCTTTTTAAAACAGAGAATCTCCCTGGCAATACAGATTGCGAACGCCGCTTGCGTACTCGGAACAATAAATGACAAAATAACTTTCGACGAAATTTTATACTTGTAACACTTGTATATTATATTATCTCGTGTCGAGTTGCGTGTTCTCATTGAAGAAACGTAACTCGTATCGATTATAATTGAAAAGGACTTAAACACTTGTCATCTTTTATCATTATCACTTCCATATCTAGAAAATTCCAAGGATTTTGACTGGAATACATGATGAAGGGACTCATGACTGTAACCTCGGTTACTATGATACTTTTGACCTTCTGATTACCTTATGAAGAGAAAAATAGAAAAAATATATATTCACGGACCGACGTATGATAGCAAGCCCTTTTCGATGGACTTTTTGTAGATTATAGCATGTTAAAAGCCTCTGTCTTCGCAGAAAAATCAATTGTTGGAAAGATGACTTTATTTTAACGACTAGTGAAGCTATAGTTAGGACCAGAAGGGAAAAATGCGTGGAGTAGTTGAAGGTGAAGGAGATGGCGTGGAAGAAGTGTTCGGGAGCAAATGTGGAGGCCAGTATGTACGTAAAGAGCTAGTGAATGGACCAGAGATTGTGCAGTACAAAACACCTGACGGAACTGTCTACCACAGAGGAGGTAAGTAGTATGGTTTGGAGGTTTTCGTGGAAGGAAAATTGGATTTGCAATTGTAGATGTCTGCGCTGTTTGTCAAATAAATTCATTGTTTTGTTCCACCCATTTTGAAAAATGTCGAAGAACTATGTATTCGGGCATGTTTTACTTGTTTATTTTTAATTTCCACGCAAAATATGGTACTACAAATAATGACCAGACTGGTTTCAGTAATATATATTGAAGCCTTTACAGTCCTGATTCGAACCACATTAAAAAAATTCAGAAAAGTTTTCCGAGTGTCGAGAAAAACCGGTTTGAAATTTTTGATTTTTCGTCTTAATTCGAGCGAATAAAGCAAGCGAGCAGTCTTGATTTAATTGCTTAAAAGCTTACAATAGCGTAGATTTAAAGCGACGTTGAAAAGTTTTGAAATGTTTTCTTAGTTTCGAGAAGAAATTTTTGATTTTTGGCCTAATTTCAAGCTAAAAAGGTGCCGATGTTAATTCTATAAGTCTGATTAGCTTGATTCCCAGCCATCTGACTCTTTACTTTTATTCAAGTTATACTTGTCCTAATTTATGAAATTTGAATGGTTTTTGACTGGGTGATATGAGTGAACTAACTTCTGTTACCATGATAAATTCTGACAATAATGTGAGCGTGAAAGCTTACAATACGTTATTTATGCTTTTTTTAAGCCGCGAAAATTGATTTTTACTTGGGTAAGTTTAGTTTTTAGAGTTTTTCAAGCATCAATTTGGTAGTTTTTTTTATTTACACGCAAAATCTGGTACTACAAATAATGATCAGACTGGTTTCAGTTATATATATTGAAGCCCTTACAGTCCTGATTCGAACCACATATAAAAAATTCAGAAAAGTTTTACGAGTGTCGAGAAAAACCGGTTTGAAATTTTTGATTTTTCGTCTTAATTCGAGCGAATAAAGCAAGCGAGCAGTCTTGATTTAATTGCTTAAAAGCTTACAATAGCGTAGATTTAAAGCGACGTTGAAAAGTTTTGAAATGTTTTCTTAGTTTCGAGAAGAAATTTTTGATTTTTGGCCTAATTTCAAGCTAAAAAGGTGCCGATGTTAATTCTATAAGTCTGATTAGCTTGATTCCCAGCCATCTGACTCTTTACTTTTATTCAAGTTATACTTGTCCTAATTTATGAAATTTGAATGGTTTTTGACTGGGTGATATGAGTGAACTAACTTCTGTTACCATGATAAATTCTGACAATAATGTGAGCGTGAAAGCTTACAATACGTTATTTATGCTTTATTTAAGCCGCGAAAATTGATTTTTACTTGGGTAAGTTTAGTTTTTAGAGTTTTTCAAGCATCAATTTGGTAGTTTTTTTTATTTACACGCAAAATCTGGTACTACAAATAATGATCAGACTGGTTTCAGTTATATATATTGAAGCCCTTACAGTCCTGATTCGAACCACATATAAAAAATTCAGAAAAGTTTTACGAGTGTCGAGAAAAACCGGTTTGAAATTTTTGATTTTTCGTCTTAATTCGAGCGAATAAAGCAAGCGAGCAGTCTTGATTTAATTGCTTAAAAGCTTACAATAGCGTAGACTTAAACGTAAAATATTAGTTTTACTTGGGTAACGTTAATTTACTTTGAGTATTTTAGCGCCTTTTCGTTTTTTGCCCAGTATTTTTCTACAATTTTATGGCTGTCGAATATACCTAATTCATAGTTTTTTTTCGGTGTTCTAGTTGTCACAACGCCGAAAAAAAAGACAGTATTTTGAAGAAAAAAATGTGTTTTTTAAGACTGCTCGGAACATTCTGCGCTTCTGGGATAGTACCCGGCTATTCTTGTTCTTCATGCTTTATCAGGTATCACAAATAAGCATCAGAACGGGCAATTGATATATCATAGTAAAGTCCTTCCAGTCGTGATTCGAACGACGTTGAAAAGTTTCGAAATGTTTTCTTAGTTTCGAGAAGAAATTTTTGATTTTTGGCCTAATTTCAAGCTAAAAAGGTGCAGATGTTAATTCTGTCAGTCTGATTAGCTTAATTCCCAGCCATCTAACTCTTTACTTGTATTCAAGTTATACACTTCCTAATTTATGAAATTTCCATGGTTTGTGACTGGGTGATATGAGTGAACTAACTTCTATTACCATGATAAATTCTGACAATAATGTGAGCGTGAAAGCTTACAATACGTTATTTATGCTTAATTTAAGCCGCGAAAATTGATTTTTACTTGGGTAAGTTTAGTTTTTGGAGTTTTTTTAAGCATCAATTTGGTAGTCAAAGAATCAAAAACTTCAAATCAAAAAGTGTCTGGATAAAAGTTTTGAAAAATTTTGAATTTTTTTTGAAAACATTTTTTTTTTGTTTTTCTTGTCATTTTTCTTCAAAAACTGTTTTCCATATGGCTAATACTGCTAAAAAATGTCGAATATGTCTAAGATCTTTTTTTGTTCACATATTTATATCACACCACGCAGAAAAAACTACACCAATTCGAAAAAAAAACTTCGTTTTTTCTAAGACACTGGTCGGAACGTTCTGTGTTACTTGCACAGTAACCGGCTTTACTTGTTTGGCCTTGCGCCTTTTTTGGGTTCATTGCTCGCGACATTCCTAAATTTTACTGATTGCTAGCCCATTAGTTGATTTTGTTGGCTATTTTTACGTTTGCGATTAGCAGCGTTATCGAACCGGAAAATAGACTTTATTTTTTGTGTCAACTTGTTCAAGAGAATCGTGTGAATCACCTATATCTTGGTTTATAATGAATACAAACTTCTATGCGCGTCCTGAACTTAGCCTGGAGGTGAAGAATACGGCTGGGACGGTAATGGTGGTGTGTTCAAATCTGAGCAGCAACTGTTTTTTTTTTCAAACTGGATGTATTTCTTTCCCAAAAATGTCGGTCTATTGTGTATCTGCTTATGTTTCGTCGGCTTAGTTGACACATCGAAGAATTATTTTTTCTGTACACAATTTTGAATAAAGTTGCTTGAAGTCTTTTGATTTACACCAGCAATTTTTAGTTTTACTAGCCTTGATTTCGTCTATTTTGCTGTCTTTATTTTTTTTGCTTTAAAACTTCGGATTGAATATTTTCGGCTTATATTTCATCGACTTAGTGACCTAATTTGGGGTTATTTCAAAGGAAGCATAAGTTTTATGCTTCATCCCGGATTCGCTAAAATTCTGAGAATAGATTTTAGAGTTCATTGTTCTTCATGAAGTTTCGTCGTCTCAGTTGCCGCTGGTTATATTTTTTTTTGAATTTTTATCAATTGTCGTCCATTGTGTTTGTTTATGTAGATGTTTTCTGCAAATATTACATGGTTCCAGACATGATTTTGATTTTTGAGTATTTTCAAGTTGTGCTTTTTAAGTGTTTTTTTTTGTTGCTGTTGTTTTTTTTGGACTTGGTGCATCGCAAGTGGTGCGAAGCTATGCTTCGCCTCTGTTTCAGTTTGCCTTTCTGAAAAATATAGGGTTAGAAAGATACTAATTGAACCATTTGGGATGATTATGGCGCGCTATTTTGGTCTTTTTTCTTTTGTAGAGTGTCTGGCGAAGTCATCCAACTCAGAAATTATTACAAACTAAATTGAGTCGAGCTTTTTGATCTGGGTTAGTAGACGAGAAACATCCTTTTAGGCGTCATATTGCGTGTGGGGAATGTTACGCTTGCAATTAGCAAGCGTTATCAAACCGGAGCATAGACTTTTTTCGAGTTAACTTGTTTAGCAGAATCACTGGAACAACTTGTATCTTGGTTCATGATGACTTCGAACTTCTATGTGTTTCCGGTCAACTTAGCCTGGAGATAATCAATATGCCTGGGACGCCAAAGGTCCCGGGTTCGAATCTGACCAGGGCATGTTTTTTTTTTGAAACGGAAATATTCTGTTTCAAATAAAATTGTCAGCCAATCATTTGTCGTTCATCTGTTGTCGGCTTAGCTGTCACATCTTAAAATCGTTTTTTTTTGCTGCGCGTACTTTTCTTTTTTTGCGTTTAGTGTTTGATTTAGTCCTATAATTTGTAATTTTTTTACCTTGACTTATTTCCTTCGTTTTTTTGTTTCGCTAAAAAATTCTTCGGCCCAAATTATTTCAGTTTTTTTTTATTGTCAGCCAATCATTTGTCTGTTCATCTGTTGTCGGCTTAGTTGCCACATCATAGAATCGTTTTTTTTGCTGCGCGTATTTTTCTTTATTGCGTTTAGTGTTTGATTTAGTCCTACAATTTGTAATTTTTTTACCTTGACTTATTTCCGTTCTTTTTTTGTTTCGCTAAAAAAGTTTCCTCGGCCCAAATTATTTCAGCTTTTTTTATCGGATTAATGACCTACTTTTTGCTACAAAAATTATGGATTTTGGGAAGTCATGTGACCGTTTTTAGAAATTTTTTGAAGTTCCTCAATTTCCACAATCAAATGTGAGATGAAAATTCAATTGAATTGGTTGCGATAATTGTTCTTGCAGAAGCGGTGACTCCTTATTTTTCGTAAGAGAGTTGTTATCGTCTTGAGAGTACTGATTATCTCAAAATTTTTTACTCTTCTGACTTACTTTAGTAGAGAAACAACTAAGGTTTCAGGTAAAGTCCAATTTTTGAAATCAATTTTTTTTTGTGCGGCATCAGTATATCAAATTCATTCAATATCAAGTACCTCCAGACTTAGCTGGGCCTTCAGTCGGAAACTTTGGTTCACCTAGTTTTTTTCAACATTTAAAAGTTTTTTTTATCGACTTATGTTTTTTTATGTTTGTGTTGTAATTGATTGAAGTCAGCGATGACACCCATGGTGGTAGTTCCTCGCGTTTCTTTCTGGGAATGACTGTTTTAGTTTTTCCATCAACCACGCCTCTCAGTCGCTGAGAAGAACATTCGGGTTAGACCAACAATGGCCGATAAAAGTATATTCGGTAATGGCTTTGCCAAGTTTTTCGTAGTCAGTCAGCTAATGGGTGACTTAGTTTGATGATCTTGTTTTGGGGTCAGGTGGACGGAGCGTAGAATTCTTGCTGAGAGGGCGAAGTGGCAGGAATAACTACGGCCACCTAAAGAATAAGCCGTGGCAAATGGAGGTTTTGACAGACATGCAGCAGGTTTTGGTTTGAATCTGTGAGAAAAAGGTCTAGTATTTTGACCGCAGTTGTTTTGAAATTAATTTCTGAATAAAGCAGTCCAATAGGTCCATAGTTTTCTGTTTTTTTTTTAAAAAGTTAACCTCATGCCGAGCTCCCACCTTGCAACATTGGACCTTGTTATTCTGTGGGGGAGAGGTCATCTTTTTGCAGCAGCCGGTCCATGAGCTGGATTCGAACACACGACCTTCGTGTTAAAGGTCGTGCGTCTTGCCCAATCAGCTATGAACAGTTTTCTGTACATATAGATTGCCGGTAAACATGGTTTTATAGTCAACACCATTAAGGTTAAAGTCACTAACAATGAAGAAAGGGTTTCCTCGCGATATCTTAACAAATTGGTCTTCACATTGAGCCTCGCTCCAGCGGTTAGGCTGTCAGATGACCCGTTATTTGCTGCTGCTATCATAGTTGTTGAATTATTGCTGTTTTGTGAGCATGACACCACTTTCAATTCTGATAGATCAGAGCACTGCAAGTCAATTGTTGAATTATTGCTCATAGAGTTCATAGTTGTTGAATTATTGCTGTTTTGTGAGCATGACACCACTTTCAATTCTGATAGATCAGAGCACTGCAAGTCAATTGCTATGTCTTAATCAGTTCTTCATTGTTAGAAGTACCCGCCATGACGAGAAACAGGGTTCAACTTAGGAAGTCTTTGGTGAGCTACTTTTCTGTCAGAGCAATGCTGTCCATGTTGTCCTCATAGAAGAGCACCGGAGAGTGATATGCGACGTGATAATTGATGAGGCAACGGAAATTGAAGAGAACAAGGTCAATAGTATGTTGAATTTTCGGATTGTCGTTGTGTTAGTCATGGTAGTGAATCATCCTTGCAGTCCTTGTTCCGAGTTCTCGCAGTTTCATGTTTCTTAGTCGAAAGTGGTTGGGAGGAGTGCCCTGCTGGGCGAGTTCGTAGCCTCTCGCATGAAGACGTTCTTTTAACTTGTTCAGACGATAAGTCTTGACAAATGAAAACAGGTTTCCCGTAGTATCTCTTATCCTGGCTAGTGACAAGAGGACTTATCTTTTCTCCCACTCGTTCGCCAGGATTGCCATGTTGGGACGTTTTGGATGTTTTGTCTTCTTGTCGGTGAGTTGACCCAGGCGGTAAATGTATTGACTTGGCAGCTAATCCCAAGGTGGTTGATGACTTCATCGAGAGAAGCCTTATATTTGGTGCAACCTAATTCGCAAGATATTTCTGCCACCTTTTGGGGCACCTTTACAGCTTTTTCATAGCATGTGCTTTGACATTCGAATTGTAATAACATAACTCAGTTGGTGCATTTTAAATTCATCTAATGAACCGAAAAGAGTGATTTGATTCTAAAAACATAAAATAAAGAAAAATCTATTTCAGAAAATTTCTTACTCAATATATCTCGCAATTTTTTGAAATGTATATTTATACGTAATATGGCTTTATGATTTGCGGTTTGTTACATGCAAAGTAATTGTGGATGCCTTCAGTTTTTTATATTCCAAATTATTACTTTGAGTCTATTCGTATTTGGTGCCACTTTTGCTGAATCGAATTGACAATTTATTAGCATATGTAGCTGCTTTGTTCGTGACTAGTGTTAACCTTGCGTGGCGGAGTGGATAGTGCGTGAGACTTAAAATCTCTTGATTGCAGTAGGTCGCAGTTTCGAATCCTACACGTAGCCGAGTTTTTGCTGATTCGAGACATATTTCAACCTTTTCTTATTTCATTTGATAGAGCTGCTTTTTGATCGTGTTCTCGCAAGTATTTGCAAAGCACAGCTTCGCCTCTGGGTCGATAGACATTTTTGTGTCCGACATGATAAATTTGAATACGAATATCGATTATGTCGTCTTATTGAGAATAGTGAATAGCAGTAGTGGAACACGAATATCGATTGTGTTTGAAAATCGACGATCGTGAATAGTTTGATATGGATATCTATGACGTCTGATGATGAGATGTTTGGATGCTGGATATTGGAAGAGAATTTTTTGGTGTGATTAGTGGTGATGAAATTGGTGATTTGGTTTGATAGGGAAGAGGGAAAGATAGGGGTTCATCACGGCTACCCTTACATTAAGGCACTGAAAACTCACTAATTGATATGTTTATCAGAAGTATAACATGGTTCACACAATAAAGATTCGATGCGGGTATGAGAACAACAATCACCGAAAAACTGAGGCAAACGCGAGAAAAAAAGACGATTACTTGTCAAGAAACTCTGGGTCATGAATTTTCCAAGCTGCAAAACGAATTTTGCAAGCTGCAAAACGGACTTCAACCCTACAAAGTCGTTCCTTCTGGTTATGGTCTGTTGGTTTGTCTAGTGAGCTATTCAACGAGCAGAAAAAGGAAGGAGATGATACATTTTCAAACTCCAAACTCAACAGCGCACTGACTAGATGTTGATTGAAATAAGTGATGAAAAAGGGAAGTAACTATGAGTTTAGCACACTCTGATAGTATAATCACCCGAATCAGAAAGCAGTAGGAAAAAACAGATTGTTGTAAGGCTACCAATATCTAACAATTTTTCTATGAGTTCCCTAAATTGAATAAGTGCTGTCTATTATCAATAATTCAATAATACGAATGACTTTCGATCAACTTTAAAGCTATCTCTTTAAAAAATTGCATCAACTGTAAAAACTTGCATTTCCAGCGCTAGTTCCAACGATACATCAGAGTAGCAGCCGTAATCGGATTACAGCAAGAAAACTTACAACTAACCGTGCGAGACGCTGCGCTACTACTCTATCAAGCTCTGCCAGTAGCCGTCAAAGTGATTTTACCCAACAGCGTCGCTTCCCTAAAAGATCTTTTTTGCAATCCCCGGCTTCAAAAAGTTCACGTCTTGGAGTTACAGCAACTCCTATTCAACATAAAACAATAAAACATAAAGAAATTGTGGCTGCCTTCAGTTTTTTATATTCCAAATTATTACTTTGAGTCTATTCGTATTTGGTGCCTTTTTTGCTGAATCGAATTGACAATTTATTAGCATATGTAGCTGCTTTGTTCGTGACTAGTGTTAACCTTGCGTGGCGGAGTGGATAGTGCGTGAGACTTAAAATCTCTTGATTGCAGTAGGTCGCAGTTTCGAATCCTACACGTAGCCGAGTTTTTGCTAATTCGAGACATATTTCAACTTTTTCTTAATTCATTTGATAGCTGCTTTTTGATCGTGTTCTCGCAAGTATTTGCGAAGCACAGCTTCGCCTCTGGGTCGATAGGTATTTTGTGTCCGACATGATAAATTTGAATACGAATATCGATTATGTCGTCTTATTGAGAATAGGGAATAGCAGTAGCGGAACACGAATAGTATTTGATTGAAGTCAGCGATGACACCCATGGTGGTAGTTCCTCGCGTTTCTTTCTGGGAATGACTGTTTTAGTTTTTCCATCAACCACGCCTCTCAGTCGCTGAGAAGAACATTCGGGTTAGACCAACAATGGCCGATAAAAGTATATTCGGTAATGGCTTTGCCAAGTTTTTCGTAGTCAGTCAGCTAATGGGCGACTTAGTTTGATGATCTTGTTTTGGGGTCAGGTGGACGGAGCGTAGAATTCTTGCTGAGAGGGCGAAGTGGCAGGAATAACTACGGCCACCTAAAGAATAAGCCGTGGCAAATGGAGGTTTTGACAGACATGCAGCAGGTTTTGGTTTGAATCTGTGAGAAAAAGGTCTAGTATTTTGACCGCAGTTGTTTTGAAATTAATTTCTGAATAAAGCAGTCCAATAGGTCCATAGTTTTCTGTTTTTTTTTAAAAAAGTTAACCTCATGCCGAGCTCCCACCTTGCAACATTGGACCTTGTTATTCTGTGGGGGAGAGGTCATCTTTTTGCAGCAGCCGGTCCATGAGCTGGATTCGAACACACGACCTTCGTGTTAAAGGTCGTGCGTCTTGCCCAATCAGCTATGAACAGTTTTCTGTACATATAGATTGCCGGTAAACATGGTTTTATAGTCAACACCATTAAGGTTAAAGTCACTAACAATGAAGAAAGGGTTTCCTCGCGATATCTTAACAAATTGGTCTTCACATTGAGCCTCACTCCAGCGGTTAGGCTGTCAGATGACCCGTTATTTGCTGCTGCTATCATAGTTGTTGAATTATTGCTGTTTTGTGAGCATGACACCACTTTCAATTCTGATAGATCAGAGCAGTGCAAGTCAATTGTTGAATTATTGCTCATAGAGTTCATAGTTGTTGAATTATTGCTGTTTTGTGAGCATGACACCACTTTCAATTCTGATAGATCAGAGCACTGCAAGTCAATTGCTATGTCTTAATCAGTTCTTCATTGTTAGAAGTACCCGCCATGACGAGAAACAGGGTTCAACTTAGGACGTCTTTGGTGAGCTACTTTTCTGTCAGAGCAATGCTGTCCATGTTGTCCTCATAGAAGAGCACCGGAGAGTGATATGCGACGTGATAATTGATGAGGCAACGGACATTGAAGAGAACAAGGTCAATAGTATGTTGAATTTTCGGATTGTCGTTGTGTTAGTCATGGTAGTGAATCATCCTTGCAGTCCTTGTTCCGAGTTCTCGCAGTTTCATGTTTCTTAGTCGAAAGTGGTTGGTAGGAGTGCCCTGCTGGGCGAGTTCGTAGCCTCTCGCATGAAGACGTTCTTTTAACTTGTTCAGACGATAAGTCTTGACAAATGAAAACAGGTTTCCCGTAGTATCTCTTATCCTGGCTAGTGGCAAGAGGACTTATCTTTTCTCCCACTCGTTCGCCAGGATTGCCATGTTGGGACGTTTTGGATGTTTTGTCTTCTTGTCGGTGAGTTGACCCAGGCGGTAAATGTATTGACTTGGCAGCTAATCCCAAGGTGGTTGATGACTTCATCGAGAGAAGCCTTATATTTGGTGCAACCTAATTCGCAAGATATTTCTGCCACCTTTTGGGGCACCTTTACAGCTTTTTCATAGCATGTGCTTTGACATTCGAATTGTAATAACATAACTCAGTTGGTGCATTTTAAATTCATCTAATGAACCGAAAAGAGTGATTTGATTCTAACAACATAAAATAAAGAAAAATCTATTTCAGAAAATTTCTTACTCAATATATCTCGCAATTTTTTGAAATGTATATTTATACGTAATATGGCTTTATGATTTGCGGTTTGTTACATGCAAAGTAATTGTGGATGCCTTCAGTTTTTTATATTCCAAATTATTACTTTGAGTCTATTCGTATTTGGTGCCACTTTTGCTGAATCGAATTGACAATTTATTAGCATATGTAGCTGCTTTGTTCGTGACTAGTGTTAACCTTGCGTGGCGGAGTGGATAGTGCGTGAGACTTAAAATCTCTTGATTGCAGTAGGTCGCAGTTTCGAATCCTACACGTAGCCGAGTTTTTGCTGATTCGAGACATATTTCAACCTTTTCTTATTTCATTTGATAGAGCTGCTTTTTGATCGTTTTCTCGCAAGTATTTGCAAAGCGCAGCTTCGCCTCTGGGTCGATAGACATTTTTGTGTCCGACATGATAAATTTGAATACGAATATCGATTATGTCGTCTTATTGAGAATAGTGAATAGCAGTAGCGGAACACGAATATCGATTGTGTTTGAAAATCGACGATCGTGAATAGTTTGATATGGATATCTATGACGTCTGATGATGAGATGTTTGGATGCTGGATATTGGAAGAGAATTTTTTGGTATGATTAGTGGTGATGAAATTGATGATTTGGTTTGATAGGGAAGAGGGAAAGATAGGGGTTCATCACGGCTACCCTTACATTAAGGCACTGAAAACTCACTAATTGATATGTTTATCACAAGTATAACATGGTTCACACAATAAAGATTCGATGCGGGTATGAGAACAACAATCACCGAAAAACTGAGGCAAACGCGAGAAAAAAAGACGATTACTTGTCAAGAAACTCTGGGTCATGAATTTTCCAAGCTGCAAAACGAATTTTGCAAGCTGCAAAACGGACTTCAACCCTACAAAGTCGTTCCTTCTGGTTATGGTCTGTTGGTTTGTCTAGTGAGCTATTCAACGAGCAGAAAAAGGAAGGAGATGATACATTTTTAAACTCCAAACTCAACAGCGCACTGACTAGATGTTGATTGAAATAAGTGATGAAAAAGGGAAGTAACTATGAGTTTAGCACACTCTGATAGTATAATCACCCGAATCAGAAAACAGTAGGAAGAAACAGATTGTTGTAAGGCTACCAATATCTAACAATTTTTCTATGAGTTCCCTAAATTGAATAAGTGCTGTCTATTATCAATAATTCAATAATACGAATGACTTTCGATCAACTTTAAAGCTATCTCTTTAAAAAATTGCATCAACTGTAAAAACTTGCATTTCCAGCGCTAGTTCCAACGATACATCGGAGTAGCAGCCATAATCGGATTACAGCAAGAAAACTTACAACTAACCGTACGAGACGCTGCGCTACTACTCTATCAAGCTCTGCCAGTAGCCATCAAAGTGATTTTGCCCAACAGCGTCGCTTCCCTAAAAGATCTTTTTTCAATCGCCGGCTTCAAAAAGTTCACGTCTTGGAGTTACAGCAACTCCTATTCAACATAAAAGCAGACACGTCCGATGTTTTCCTGAGGAGCCTAATGAAAGAGCGTGTCGATTACCAGATTTGGCAGCCATAGCTCAGCTTGACTAAGCAGTAGCCCACAGGATGGTAGAAGCAGCGCGATTCCACGCGCAAATTGCTCAAAGGCGAAAATGAATAAACACAGCAACTGACTAAAGTAACTAACCAAAATTAACGATTGTTCATTAAAGGCTGGTTGAGATCAAAAATGATCGTGCAAGAATCTTTTTAACGTGATAAACATTCCTTTTTATCATGGTATGTGAGATAAGTCGAAATGAAGACTACCTGGTGGACAGATTTCACAAAGAAAACAACAAAGCCTCAAAAAGGTTCAAAATCGCTCTCACGAAGTTGTCCACAAATCACCAACATATTGATAAGCAGCTCAACGAAATTGAAAAATCAGTCAGATCCGCATTTAAAAGAGCGAGAAGCGACCAGATCTTACCCAGTTTTTCAAGGCTCAACACAAGCCAAATCAAAAAAGCCAATAAAGAGGACAATATCAACAAAAGTGGAAGTGCCAGACATCGTCAGAGAAATAAGCCATGGCAGTTTTTCATTCATTTCATCCAAACAGGATTTCAAACATTAAATCCAATCAAAGCTGAGCAGTATCAACAGTGGTAACGAAACCCGCAGTGCTCAGTCGTGTACCAAAATTTAAAAAAGTCGGCCAATAGTCAATAACCAACCATCGTTGCACCTACAACCACCTCAGAATTACTCGAAACAACAAAATATATTAAATCGTACGTCACAAGGTTAGCTGTAGAGAAACAAGACTCGTTAAAAAGCTTCAAGTCAGCATTCATATTTTTATTCAAGTTATTTTCGAAGCCGCCTGTTAGCGAGAATTGAGGGATAATTCAAAATGATTATATAGGTGGTCCATTTCTAAGGAGTTAATTGTTTACCAGGATTGGGATTGTAAACGTGATCACCTTGCATTGGTTGTGAAATGTGAAAGTTGTTCTTATTTTGTTTGCATCATTTAGGGGCTCAAAAGTGGATTCAATGTTTTCGTTCTTTTGTACATGGCCACGGTGGTCTTCATTAGTTTTAGAGTTCCACAGGGGTGTATGCACGTTGGCATCTTCAGTACCAAATCATCAATGGAAATTTGAGACGAACTGGTTGCCTATGCTTTACCTAATATCTGTTTCGTCACAAGTAGATTCAATTTTTCGTCTCGATTTATAGAAGGTAAATGCTGGCTGTCATTTTTGTTGTTTCAACATTTGCAGAAAAATGAGAAATAGACATTAAATGGAACAGGTTGATTAAGAAACTGCATTTTCAGGTGCTTTCCTGGGAATTCCGTTATTGTTATTAATAAATGTTTTTTTTTCAAAAAGGCGTCTGTAGGCAGATACGGAATTTTGGTTACATTGGGGGCTTGTGGAGCGAATGGTTTCAATGTGGAGGGTTTTGGTTTTTTGGCTCCAAAGGTGGATGGAGCCATGCTTTCTGTATCGAGAACAAACAGTTTCATGTTTCTGATTTAAATGTAATTTCGAGCGAATAAAGCGAGCGAGCAAGCCTTATTGTCGTTCTGGCTAGTATTTGGTACACGTGAGATACTCTACACTTAAGGCTGCAAGGGGCGTGTAGTTCTTGAGGCTAAAGTTATCGCTTGTTTTCTTATTGCACTTTATAGAGCTGTTTTTTGTCGTTCTGGCTAGTATTTGGTACACGTGAGATACTCTACACTTAAGGCTGCAAGGGGCGTGTAGTTCTCGAGGCTAAAGTTATCGCTTGTTTTCTTATTGCACTTTATAGAGCTGTTTTTTTTGTCGTTCTGGCTAGTATTTGGTACACGTGAGATACTCTACACTTAAGGCTGCAAGGGGCGTGTAGTTCTCGAGGCTAAAGTTATCGCTTGTTTTCTTATTGCACTTTATAGAGCTGTTTTTTTTGTCGTTCTGGCTAGTATTTGGTACACGTGAGATACTCTACACTTAAGGCTGCAAGGGGCGTGTAGTTCTTGAGGCTAAAGTTATCGCTTGTTTTCTTATTGCACTTTATAGAGCTGTTTTTTGTCGTTCTGGCTAGTATTTGGTACACGTGAGATACCCTACACTTAAGGCTGCAAGGGGCGTGTAGTTCTCGAGGCTAAAGTTATCACTTGTTTTCTTATTGCACTTTATAGAGCTGTTTTTTTTTGTCGTTCTTGCTAGTATTTGGTACACGTGAGATACTCTACACTTAAGGCTGCAAGGGGCGTGTAGTTCTCGAGGCTAAAGTTATCGCTTGTTTTCTTATTGCACTTAATAGAGCTGTTTTTTTTTGTCGTTCTGGCTAGTATTTGGTACACGTGAGATACTCTAGACTTAAGGCTGCAAGGGGCGTGTAGTTCTTGAGGCTAAAGTTATCGCTTGTTTTCTTATTGCACTTTATAGCTGTTTTTTTTGTCGTTCTGGCTAGTATTTGGTACACGTGAGATACTCTACACTTAAGGCTGCAAGGGGCGTGTAGTTCTCGAGGCTAAAGTTATCGCTTGTTTTCTTATTGCACTTTATAGAGCTGTTTTTTTGTCGTTCTGGCTAGTATTTGGTACACGTGAGATACTCTACACTTAAGGCTGCAAGGGGCGTGTAGTTCTCGAGGCTAAAGTTATCGCTTGTTTTCTTATTGCACTGTATAGAGCTCTTTTTTTGTCGTTCTGGCTAGTATTTGGTACACGTTTGATACTCTACACTTCAGGCTGCAAGGGGCGTGTAGTTCTCGAGGCTAATGTTATCGCTTGTTTTCTTATTGCACTTTATAGAGCTGTTTTTTTGTCGTTCTGGCTGGTATTTGGTACACGTGAGATACTCTACACTTAAGGCTGCAAGGGGCGTGTAGTTCTCGAGGCTAAAGTTATCGCTTGTTTTCTTATTGCACTTTATAGAGCTGTTTTTTGTCGTTCTGGCTAGTATTTGGTACACGTGAGATACTCTACACTTAAGGCTGCAAGGGGCGTGTAGTTCTCGAGGCTAAAGTTATCGCTTTTTTTCTTATTGCACTTTATAGAGCTGTTTTTTTTGTCGTTCTGGCTAGTATTTGGTACACGTGAGATACTCTACACTTAAGGCTGCAAGGGGCGTGTAGTTCTCGAGGCTAAATTTATCGCTTGTTTTCTTATTGCACTTTATAGAGCTGTTTTTTTTTGTCGTTCTGGCTAGTATTTGGTACACGTGAGATACTCTACACTTAAGGCTGCAAGGGGCGTGTAGTTCTCGAGGCTAAAGTTATCGCTTGTTTTCTTATTGCACTTTATAGAGCTGTTTTTTTGTCGTTCTGGCTAGTATTTGGTACACGTGAGATACTCTACACTTAAGGCTGCAAGGGGCGTGTAGTTCTTGAGGCTAAAGTTATCGCTTGTTTTCTTATTGCACTTTATAGAGCTGTTTTTTGTCGTTCTGGCTAGTATTTGGTACACGTGAGATACCCTACACTTAAGGCTGCAAGGGGCGTGTAGTTCTCGAGGCTAAAGTTATCGCTTGTTTTCTTATTGCACTTTATAGAGCTGTTTTTTTTCTCGTTCTTGCTAGTATTTGGTACACGTGAGATACTCTACACTTAAGGCTGCAAGGGGCGTGTAGTTCTCGAGGCTAAAGTTATCGCTTGTTTTCTTTTTGCACTTTCTAGAGCTGTTTTTTTTTGTCGTTCTGGCTAGTATTTGGTACACGTGAGATACTCTAGACTTAAGGCTGCAAGGGGCGTGTAGTTCTTGAGGCTAAAGTTATCGCTTGTTTTCTTATTGCACTTTATAGAGCTGTTTTTTTGTCGTTCTGGCTAGTATTTGGTACACGTGAGATACTCTACACTTAAGGCTGCAAGGGGCGTGTAGTTCTCGAGGCTAAAGTTATCGCTTGTTTTCTTATTGCACTTTATAGAGCTGTTTTTTTTTGTCGTTCTGGCTAGTATTTGGTACACGTGAGATACTCTACACTTAAGGCTGCAAGGGGCGTGTAGTTCTCGAGGCTAAAGTTATCGCTTGTTTTCTTATTGCACTGTATAGAGCTCTTTTTTTGTCGTTCTGGCTAGTATTTGGTACACGTGAGATACTCTACACTTCAGGCTGCAAGGGGCGTGTAGTTCTCGAGGCTAAAGTTATCGCTTGTTTTCTTATTGCACTTTATAGAGCTGTTTTTTTGTCGTTCTGGCTGGTATTTGGTACACGTGAGATACTCTACACTTAAGGCTGCAAGGGGCGTGTAGTTCTCGAGCCTAAAGTTATCGCTTGTTTTCTTATTGCACTTTATAGAGCTGTTTTTTGTCGTTCTGGCTAGTATTTGGTACACGTGAGATACTCTACACTTAAGGCTGCAAGGGGCGTGTAGTTCTCGAGGCTAAAGTTATCGCTTGTTTTCTTATTGCACTTTATAGAGCTGTTTTTTTGTCGTTCTGGCTAGTATTTGGTACACGTGAGATACTCTACACTTAAGGCTGCAAGGGGCGTGTAGTTCTCGAGGCTAAAGTTATCGCTTGTTTTCTTATTGCACTTTATAGAGCTGTTTTTTGTCGTTCTGGCTAGTATTTGGTACACGTGAGATACTCTACACTTAAGGCTGCAAGGGGCGTGTAGTTCTTGAGGCTGAAGTTATCACATGTTTTCTTATTTGTCCTACATTTCCGCCATTTTTATAGTTTCAGAATGCCTTTTCTAACAGTCAATTTTGCACGTTTTGTGAAGTTTTAATTTTTTTTTGTCTTTTGTTTCTTTGAAGTTTCCTTCGGCTTGAATTGTTTGAGTTATCGTGTTCCGAAATTAGAATTTTATGTGTGTTTTTATTTCAGGCGGATCGAAAAATTTCCAGCATTTTTTTAGCGTAGTCATTGGTTGGTATATTTTGTCTCTATTTAAAAAAAATTTATTGTTCGACTGGCTCTTGTCTCATTTTATATTTCGTGTGCCGTGCTATCTTTGTGCTGAGTCGCAAGTGGAGAGGAGCTCCGCAGTGCATCTGTGTTTCAAATTGTTCACGCTCTGCGGTTTTTTCTCTCAGCAGAGTTCGTGACTCTGGTGTTTTTTCTGTCGTTTCCACAACAAATGTCAATTAGACATAAATATGTTGAAAGGTTTTGCACGAAAATATATCCCAAATTAAAGAATTTAAAGAGCATATTTAATCTTTTATTTTATCACCTTGCTATAAAATTTATTTGTTGCTTTTGCCAAAGTTTTCCTCACGTTTCTTTTTGACCAAATAGCTTTTGTGAGCCTTTCATCGGTGTTTTTGATTTTTTGCTCAAATTTGGTCGGCCAAGTCTCATGTTAGATTAAAAGTTGTCAAAAGTTTTATTGCATTGAAATATACCCCTGCTGAGAATGAGTTGCTGGAGCCGTTTTGTTAATTGCCTTCTTAAAGTGTTGAACAAGTGTGACATCAGGTACTTAAGTGTTTCACCGAGGAAAATTACTTTAAAGTATGATATTTTTCGAGAAAGTGCAAAGTTCAAGTGATTGAAATCGAGTTATTACATCAGTTTTGAGAGTTGGAACTTCAAATTACAACCGATTGAAAAATAAATGAAATTAATTGGCTGTTGAAATTATAGGAAATTAGACGAGAAGCAAACTAGACGTGACCAAAAAAAAAAGAATTTTGATGCGCCGATTCAAAACTACAATTATGAGAAATAAGACGTAATTGTATTTTTAT
The DNA here is from genome assembly GCF_963678635.1 of Symsagittifera roscoffensis. Classification (NCBI taxonomy): domain Eukaryota; kingdom Metazoa; phylum Xenacoelomorpha; order Acoela; family Convolutidae; genus Symsagittifera; species Symsagittifera roscoffensis. Next base: position 56,417,194 of record NC_087069.1, read on the forward strand.
CGTTTCTGTACTTTGTTTACTGACTACAAATAACTTTCGCTGACGACAATTAACTTTCGTTTGAGCTTTCTTAAATGCAAATCAGTTTTTCACTTTTCGCAGTTGTATAATTTATGCAGTTCGTAAGTGTTTATAAAATTCAGATAAACTCTTTGTAAATCATTCAAAATAAGTATTTTGATATGCAATGGCATTAAGTAATCTTTTGTTTTTTGTGAAATTTTGTTTTAAGCAATAAGTTTTGTAGGTCTTTGCGTTTCGTACAAAATGCTCGTTTTTGCAAAAAAAAATGACGCCTGGATTCAATTTTACTAGAAACGTCTAGTTTGCTTTCCGTTTTTTTCCTGCCACCAAAAATTTATATATTATTAAGGGAGTTAGGAAATTAGACGACAAACAAATTAGTTGAACCGAAAGTAACTGAAGTTAGATAATAACTTGAGTGCAAACTGCGTGAGAATTGTTTACAGAGTTAAGATATCTTCACACTAGGGAGGTTGCGAGCGTTAGTGTTTTCGTACCAACCTTCTTTTTTTCCTAACGCAATCAAAAGTGTTAATTGAAAACTTCACTGTCACATTGGAAATTGCATAGCATCTGTTCTCTGCTTTATTTGTGACCAGTGTTTGTGATTAATTAGGCGTACCTGAGTTGTTAGTGCTTGAGTCTCAAAATCTCCAGGTCGCAGTGGGTCGTAGGTTCGAATCCGAGACGTAGCCGATTTTTATTTAATTCGAGGCTTATTTCTATTTTTCTTTTTCACATTATAGACTTGCTTTGTGTCGTTTTCCCGCTGGGTTTGCGAAGCACAGCTTCGCCTCGATGTTTGATAGAGTAAAGACTGGTTGTCGAACCGCAAATCAGGTTTATCATTTTAGTTGTATAATTTATGCTGACAAAATTTATTGTTCAAAATAAAAATTCACAAGCACAAGAAGAGTATAAAATGCCATTGCATATCAAAATAATTATCATGAATGATTTATAAAATTTTAATCCGAATATTATAAAAACATTTTTGAATTGCTTAATTATACAATTTCTTCATGTGAAAAGTGATTTGCACTGAAGAATGCGCTGTCGATTTTGTCGATTTTTCACTACTTTTTTATCTTCATATACCAAAGGGTAAATTTAATGCGTGTGTCTTTAGTTTTTGTCTAATCCAAATCTCTCTGTTAGAAAAGAAAAAAAAACTGACATAAAAAATGATTTTTTTTCGGATGCTTGGTCTCTGATTTTTTTTAAATCAAAAAGTGCGGGAATTAGTTTTAATTTGATCTGTTTACTGTTTTAGGATTGAGCAGTTTTGTTTGAAATTGGTTCAAGTTGATGACGTATTATTTTAATATGTCAAAATTATTTGAAAAAAAAATCATAAATTTCCAGAATGTTTGTTTTTTGCAATTTTGACCTAACTGTCTTGTCTATGAAGATATGTGGCAAGTTTTGAACGCGATTCAGGAGTGGGATTTTTCTAGCTAAAAATTGTGAATTTGTTTTTTTTCGTGTTTTCTTCATTGGGATTTCTTGTTATTACCTTTTTTTGTTGTGAGCCACCCTCTCTGTTAACGTTCTTTATCAACTTCATAATCGTTAGGTTTGATATAATTGGATTAATTTTATAAGCCTTAAGAGTTTTACAGGTTTTCAGCGAGCTTTTTTTGTAGAATTTGTTTGAAACTTATGCTTTTGTTTATTTGTAGTTTTTTTTCAGTTTGATCTTCGTTTATAGCAAATAACGGGCAAGCCCTTTTCGTAAACTCAATGTTTCTGTAGTACATTTTTCTTTATTTGCAAGATTTAAAGCAAAATTTGTGAGTACATTCAGAACTATTGGATATCGAATTTGAGCAAAATTTTTTTTATCATTTCCATCTATTGCTTATGAGAAAGACATGAATGGAGTTTGTGTTGCCCGAATCCTTCTTATTTTGCAGGTCATCAATTTTTTAAACTATTGCATTAAAATGTTTCTTGATTTTTGAAACCGATTTCCTTCAAGTGTTTTTTACTTCGTTTCAGCCTCATAATCTTTTGATATTTCTCGTTTTTTTTTTGTATCGCATGTGATGCGAAGCTCAGCTTCGCCTTTGTGTAATAAATTAATCCCATGTGCGCTGTAGTAAAGTAATCCCATAATCGTTACACAAATAAAATAAGAATTAAAGAATTCTTCTCCAAAAACACTCGAGAGAGCGCCATAAAGCTAAATCTAGCCTGTTTTCAGCCGTCTTAGGCTGTCCAATTGATGTCAATAATTTGCTCTAACACAGTGTAATGGACTAGTTTCGTAAGCATATAAAGTGCCCGGTTAATATTGAGTCGGATATTTTTGATAGGAAATGATGTGAGACTTTTCTTGAACTCTTGTAGCAGTTACAAAGCATACGTGTTAAAGAATCAGTAAAAGGTGCTCTGTTCTGTTTCATAAGCAGACAAAATATTTTAGCTTATTTATTCTGTAGTTGCTGGAATTGATGCAGTTGTGCTTCTCTTTTAGTTTTTATTGTTTCTTCTTTTTGTTTAGATTGTGTCTATCTGGAAAACAGGTCAGCAGACACTCCATTCGACATCTGCACCCTCCTGAACTTCAAACTGGTTAGTACTTTCTTAGAAATCTACTGCTGCAGCCAGTAGATAATAACTGTTTCGGCGTTCACTCTTAGATTGAGTCATGGCATATGTTGGTGTGTTTTTCCACTTAATTGCAGGCATCATCTTGCAGGCGCTTTAAGAGATGCAGATGCCAAAAAATGTATTTTCAAATAGTTCTCTGAAAGTGTAGAGAAACTGGCCTGGTTGTAATTTCAGTTTTTCTAGTTCACAACTGAAGTTTGGATGAGAAGATGTGAGGTCACTTCCAATCTAAGTTAACTTTAGTTCGAAGCCAATTATGATTTTTCCTTATTTTCGAACCTCATGTTTTTTTCTACCTCTGCTCAAAAATTCTGTTAATTTGTTTACTTTTAACAGAATTTCTGTTAATTACTCTGTTTGTTTTATTATTGGCTAGTGCGATCTGAGCATTAGGTGGTACGTGTAAAGATGCTGATTATTCTCATCACAGCTTGGCTCGTTTAGGAATTGTTGAATCAACCTTTAGTCTTGTTTTCACGTAGTTAATCGTCCTCCAAAGAATTTCTAAGAAGACTTGAGGTTGATTAATTCCGGATTGGTCGGAACATAGGCTGTTTCCAAAAATGTCTTCAATATTTATAATTTGATGTGTTTCTAAGGACAATAACTTAGATTGTAGGCGATCTGATTTGCCCGATGACCCCCATGTAAAATAAGAAACCAGTTGATGATTTGTGTGGCGGTAGTGGTCTTTATTGGAACAAGTGAGAAAGGGGGAATTTATTCTGGTGGATTTCATTCCATTAGACTAGAGGCGAAAAGAGTAGAAGAATGTGCAACTGGGCACTCAATGGGCAATGGAATCGAGTAAATAACTATCTCTTCCACCACATGTCTCTCTCTCTCTCTCTCTCTCTCTCTCTCTGTCTCTAGCATTCCCTTTTACTATTATCCCCTGCAGATTATAGCGGATAAAATTGAACCTATGAATAAATGAGCAACTGAAGCATTTAGTTGTTGAACTGTTTAGTTGTTTTTCTTACCCACCGACCCACAATTGGCAAAAGCTTGGCCTATATGACGCTGCACATTTGGCCGCAGTTTAGTTTTGTTGCTTCATAGAGCACTATTTGTCACTTATTTCTTCCTGTCTTCTCGCTCCACTACTTAGTCAATTTTCACTCAATCAAGTGACCTGTTTTATTTTGAAAGCTTACTGCTTTTTACACAGTCTGTTCTTTGATATAATGTAAGTACATTTTCATCATATTCATTGTCCTACTTTTTTATGGAACCACCCTGTTTAGCACTCTATGGCACCCTGTTCGCGTGGCAAAAAACCGTTTGATTAAGAACGGTTTTTAAATGAATATTTGGCGGCTTGGCTTTTGATTTCTTTTTTTTTTGAAGTTCTAAGTGAAGTGATTTGCTAAATAAAGTAAATCTACTATTCAAGACCAGAATTGCAAATGGTGCGACATCAATTCGTTGTTTTTCACACTAGCGAGCTTGCGATCGTTAGTGTATTAGTTAAGGCAAGTGCATCGTGATCTCGAGTTAGCGGGTTATTTATTTTGAAATTGATTTTTAAGGCATTTTTTCTTGCAGCTTGTTTTGCCGTTTAAGAGATACTAAAGATACTTTGAAAGGAACACGAAGTGCTTCCAATCTCTTTGCCGAGCTTCAAACTGTTACATTTCACCCTAAATTTTCGTGCAAATATCTCGGCGATGTTATTGTTGTCCAGAAACTTTCATAAATTTATAAGTCTAGAAAAAATAAAATCAAAACTAGGTCGACATTGCGGTGTTATATCGAAAATGAGACATTATATACCGAAAACTTTTTTGCTAAAGTTTTACAACTCTAATAGTAAATCACCCATTCAATAAGGCTTACTTGTGTATGGAGAAACAAATTATGCCACACTATATTTAGCCAATGTAAAATTATAAGAATGATTTATTTCAAAAGAAAATTTGAAACCATTACCGAAGTTTTTTTACGACAACAAAATTTGAACAGTGCATGAACTGTATATATTCACTTATCTTGTGTAATCTGTTCACTAAACAAATCTGGTCCCTAGCTGTTTTTTGCTGTGCAAGTTTTAAGTACATTGCAATAGTTGTTCAAAAGTAAATACAAATGGGGAGGGATGTAGGTAGGGAATGGAAAACAGCCAGCAAGGCAAACTTCACTATTCACTAAGCAAAGGCTTAACGGTTGCGAAAAAGGTGAATGACTTGAATGAAGTTTTTAATTGGGATCTAAGACATTTTCAGTCAAGTATTTACTGTCTCGAATTTCAATCGTGTATGAACGTTTGAAATGGTTGATGTGAAGTTAGAATCGGCATCGAGCTCTGAGAAAAAAGTCGAAATAAAGCAAAAGTCGCGTTTGGTTTCTAGTTTTGATAATGTTTTAAACTTCTATGAACATAGACTCCTAAATAGGTCGTGAGTTTTTTAAGTTTTTTTTTCAGGAAAAGTCTTAGAAATTGTTCAATCATTCAATAGGGTTTTTTGGTGTATGGAGAAACAAATTATGCAACACAATTTTCAATGTCAATGTAGCAATGTAAAATTATCAGAATTACCGAAGCTTTTACGACAACAAAGTTTTACAGTCCATGAACTGTATATAAATTCACTAATCTGTTCTGTAACCTGTAATATTCTAATCTGTTCTCTAAACAAATATGTTCGCTACAGCTATTTTTTTGCTTTGCAAGTTTTTAGAGTACATTACAATGTTACAATAGTTGTTCAAAAAAAAAACAAATGGGGAGGTTGCTCAAAAATAAAAACAAATGGGGAGGTTGCTCAAAAATAAAAACAAATGGGGAGGTTGCTCAAAAATAAAAACAAATGGGGAGGTTGCTCAAAAATAAAAACAAATGGGGAGGTTGCTCAAAAATAAAAACAAATGGGGAGGTTGCTCAAAAATAAAAACAAATGGGGAGGTTGCTCAAAAATAAAAACAAATGGGGAGGTTGCTCAAAAATAAAAACAAATGGGGAGGTTGCTCAAAAATAAAAACAAATGGGGAGGTTGCTCAAAAATAAAAACAAATGGGGAGGTTGCTCAAAAATAAAATCAAATGGGGAGGTTGCTCAAAAATAAAAACAAATGGGGAGGTTGCTCAAAAATAAAAACAAATGGGGAGGTTGCTCAAAAATAAAAACAAATGGGGAGGTTGCTCAAAAATAAAAACAAATGGGGAGGTTGCTCAAAAATAAAAACAAATGGGGAGGTTGCTCAAAAATAAAAACAAATGGGGAGGTTGCTCAAAAATAAAAACAAATGGGGAGGTTGCTCAAAAATAAAAACAAATGGGGAGGTTGCTCAAAAATAAAAACAAATGGGGAGGTTGCTCAAAAATAAAAACAAATGGGGAGGTTGCTCAAAAATAAAAACAAATGGGGAGGTTGCTCAAAAATAAAAACAAATGGGGAGGTTGCTCAAAAATAAATTAACACTCAAATTTACTTTTTCGCTGCTTCAGTTTTTATTTTTTTAATTCAGATCATTTCCATTGTTAAAAGGAAGGCAATCTCCACTATGGAACAGAAAAAGTTTAAAGATCGCGAAAAACGTGATCTACTTCCAACTTCTAAAATGGACTTCATTTTTCAGAATTCTCACCGAAATTAATTATTTCACTCTTTGATCCGTAAAAAGCGAAATTAATTATTTCACTTTTTTTCTCAAATTGGGTTAATTTTATCAAATAAGTGCCAATCATAAGTTGTTGTAAAAATTAAATGAGCTTTTAGGGCTTCTTTTTTTCTTTGTAATTCGAAAGTATTTTTTTTGTTCCGACTTTCGAAGAAAGTGCGGAATATCTATGCGTGTGGCTTTTTTTCCATTCAATTTTCGACTTCTTAACTAAGATTTTTGACAAATTTTTTTTAACATCTGGAAGATGTTATTGTTGTGAGCTGAAATCCAAAAAAATATTTTTCCTGTGTTTGTTTTTCGTAAAGTTAAGAGGGTGTTTGAAAATTGCTAATTTCCTCCACTCTTTACGGTCTCTGGTCAGTTTGCCCATCTCAAAAGGGTTTCTGCCCGCCTCCCTCAATATTCGCCTCCAATACTGGACGTTTGTTCGAGTTTTCATTTTTGTTTGTTGTTTTTGGGAGTGGATGCCACTCTAGTATGGCTAATTTGACTCGTCTGTTCTTCTCTATTCCCATTGTGAGTCCTTATCTTTCTAGGGATCTTGGTTCTTTTTTTCATCGTAAGGCTGTTTTTTTTCTAGTATGTTGCTTATGTGGTTCTTTTTTTCATCGTAAGGCTGTTTTTTTTCTAGTATGTTGCTTATGTGGTTCTTTTTTTCATCGTAAGGCTGTTTTTTTCTAGTATGTTGCTTATATGGTTCTTTTTTCATCGTAAGGCTGTTTTTTCTAGTATGTTGCTTATGTGGTTCTTTTTTCATCGTAAGGCTGTTTTTTTTCTAGTATGTTGCTTATGTGGTTCTTTTTTTCATCGTAAGGCTGTTTTTTTCTAGTATGTTGCTTATGTGGTTCTTTTTTTCATCGTAAGGCTGTTTTTTTCTAGTATGTTGCTTATATGGTTCTTTTTTCATCGTAAGGCTGTTTTTTTTCTAGTATGTTGCTTATGTGGTTCTTTTTTTCATCGTAAGGCTGTTTTTTTTTCTAGTATGTTGCTTATGTGGTTCTTTTTTTCATCGTAATGCTGTTTTTTTTCTAGTATGTTGCTTATATGGTTCTTTTTTCATCGTAAGGCTGTTTTTTTCTAGTATGTTGCTTATGTGGTTCTTTTTTCATCGTAAGGCTGTTTTTTTTCTAGTATGTTGCTTATGTGGTTCTTTTTTTCATCGTAAGGCTGTTTTTTTCTAGTATGTTGCTTATATGGTTCTTTTTTCATCGTAAGGCTGTTTTTTTTCTAGTATGTTGCTTATGTGGTTCTTTTTTTCATCGTAAGGCTGTTTTTTTCTAGTATGTTGCTTATGTGGTTCTTTTTTCATCGTAAGGCTGTTTTTTTTCTAGTATGTTGCTTATGTGGTTCTTTTTTCATCGTAAGGCTGTTTTTTTTCTAGTATGTTGCTTATGTGGTTCTTTTTTTCATCGTAAGGCTGTTTTTTTCTAGTATGTTGCTTATGTGGTTCTTTTTTTCATCGTAAGGCTGTTTTTTTTCTAGTATGTTGCTTATGTGGTTCTTTTTTCATCGTAAGGCTGTTTTTTTTCTAGTATGTTGCTTATGTGGTTCTTTTTTCATCGTAAGGCTGTTTTTTTTCTATATGTTGCTTATGTGGTTCTTTTTTTCATCGTAAGGCTGTTTTTTTTTCTAGTATGTTGCTTATGTGGTTCTTTTTTCATCGTAAGGCTGTTTTTTTTCTAGTATGTTGCTTATGTGGTTCTTTTTTCATCGTAAGGCTGTTTTTTTTCTAGTATGTTGCTTATGTGGTTCTTTTTTTCATCGTAAGGCTGTTTTTTTTCTAGTATGTTGCTTATGTGGTTCTTTTTTCATCGTAAGGCTTTTTTTTTTCTAGTATGTTGCTTATGTGGTTCTTTTTTCATCGTAAGGCTGTTTTTTTTCTAGTATGTTGCTTATGTGGTTCTTTTTTCATCGTAAGGCTGTTTTTTTTCTAGTATGTTGCTTATGTGGTTCTTTTTTCATCGTAAGGCTGTTTTTTTTCTAGTATGTTGCTTATGTGGTTCTTTTTTCATCGTAAGGCTGTTTTTTTCTAGTATGTTGCTTATGTGGTTCTTTTTTCATCGTAAGGCTGTTTTTTTTCTAGTATGTTGCTTATGTGGTTCTTTTTTCATCGTAAGGCTGTTTTTTTTCTAGTATGTTGCTTATGTGGTTCTTTTTTTCATCGTAAGGCTGTTTTTTTTCTAGTATGTTGCTTATGTGGTTCTTTTTTTCATCGTAAGGCTGTTTTTTTTCTAGTATGTTGCTTATGTGGTTCTTTTTTCATCGTAAGGCTGTTTTTTTTCTAGTATGTTGCTTATGTGGTTCTTTTTTCATCGTAAGGCTGTTTTTTTTCTAGTATGTTGCTTATGTGGTTCTTTTTTTCATCGTAAGGCTGTTTTTTTTCTAGTATGTTGCTTATGTGGTTCTTTTTTTATCGTAAGGCTGTTTTTTTTTCTAGTATGTTGCTTATGTGGTTCTTTTTTCATCGTAAGGCTGTTTTTTTTCTAGTATGTTGCTTATGTGGTTCTTTTTTTCATCGTAAGGCTGTTTTTTTTCTAGTATGTTGCTTATGTGGTTCTTTTTTCATCGTAAGGCTGTTTTTTTTCTAGTATGTTGCTTATGTGGTTCTTTTTTCATCGTAAGGCTGTTTTTTTTTCTAGTATGTTGCTTATATGGTTCTTTTTTCATCGTAAGGCTGTTTTTTTTCTAGTATGTTGCTTATGTGGTTCTTTTTTCATCGTAAGGCTGTTTTTTTTTCTTGTATGTTGCTTATGTGGTTCTTTTTTCATCGTAAGGCTGTTTTTTTTCTAGTATGTTGCTTATGTGGTTCTTTTTTCATCGTAAGGCTGTTTTTTTTCTAGTATGTTGCTTATGTGGTTCTTTTTTCATCGTAAGGCTGTTTTTTTCTAGTATGTTACTTATGTCGTGAATATTTGTGATTGCGTTCCATGGTTTTTAGAGGAGCCTCCTTTTTGTTGCTCCATTGTTATCATTATTGTTTATCCATTTTTGCATCATTTTTTCTGCTGCATTCCCCGATCTTGTTGTTGCGTCAAAGAGAAGCCCTGTTTCGACGCAAGCTTGATTTATCAGTGCTTGCATTTCTGTGAGGCGGCTTTTTTTATATCAAAAGACATTCTGTTCGTGTGGTGTCTCGCAGCAACAAGTCTTAAAAGTTGTTGGTGTTGAAATGTATGTTTTGAATTTTGGTTTCTTTTTAAGTTCATTTCAAATTCATAATCAAATTAGAAGGCGAAGAACTCTTCAATAACAAAATTTCCAAAAGAAATATTGGTTCGAAGTTTTTCGATTTCAATTTCATTTAGCCACAAGAAAACAATAAATGGGGCCTCAGTTGCCATCAAACAACTTTCGCACTCGTCTGTGAATTCCATATTAATGCTTTTATGACCACACTTAGCTGCATGTGCATTGTTTGAATTTAATTCAAATTCATCTGCTAAATGTTAGGCAAAATGCGTTTTCCAATTCCGAAAGCGGAGTTGCAGGCAATAAACGTGATCGAATTTAATTTCGAAAGTAGATTGTGATTTTCAGATTTCCCACCGGAATAAACAAATTTACCTATTGATCCAGTTTTCTCAAATTGTGTTAGTTTTGTCAAAAGTGTGTCAATTATTAATTGTTCTTAATATTTAAAGAGCTTCAAGTCCATAAGTTTTTTTTGTATGGAAATTCAAAAATTTTTGGGAAAACTTGAATGTTTAGATATTTTGAAAAGTTTTTTTTTCGTCACTCAAGTATTTTCGGTGTATATTATATAGCCGTCCTATATTGCGTCGTTTGAGGAGCAATAGAAGTTTCAATGCGTAAAATTCTGGTTTCAATACTTCATAGATCAAAATACTATATCATAGCAAATTGTTGTTGTCGGCTCAACGGGTAAATACCCAGTATTTTTGGCCTATTTACCGCTTGGTAAATGTCTCTGAATGCTCAATTAACGAATTAAGATTTTTTTCTGATAACTGTTTTGGCTGTAGATGAGTAAATGGAAGTATGAGCAAAGGAAAAGTTGGCGGACCAGATTAGTAATTTGGTCAATTATTGCATCATTTAATTACATAATCACATGAAGTGAAGTCTCCTTTTTGTGTCGTCCTTACACGTCATCTGTGTCGTGTGTGTGTTGTAGGACAGGAAGGAGAATGTGTTGGTGGAAGTGAAGTGGTACTACAGAGTGAGTGAACTGCCAGACCAACTCTATACTCTCCTCCTCCACGACAGAGACCAAGGTGAGCAGACACACCACACACTCTCTAACACCATTTTATTTTTTCTACTTTTTTTCGAAAACTACCCTGCATAATCTGATATCATGGGTTTAATCAAAAGAGCAGTTTGTTTAGCGGGTAGGCCATAAGTTTTTTTAAATAAAAAAGTCATGGCAATTGTCAAATCTAAAAAGGTGAAACTCTTTTGGTTTGTCTCGAAAACTATCCTGCCTGCCAATTCTTTGATTAATGGTTTGCGGGAAATAACATGTTGCGGGCTTCTTCACTGCCTATACTGATGAGCCTTTTTTTTCAAAAAAAAAGTTGTAGCTTTTGGATAAATCAATTTTATTTTTTCAATCGATTTTTGGAAACGTTTTCACTTTGCCGTAAAACTACGCATACAAATCTGAGGTAAGGGGTTCAATCTAAGGAACAGGTTGCGAGATATTTTTACCATCAGAGGTGACTCCGTAATCTTTCACAGGAAAACTTTTGTCCGTGGAAAGTCCAGTTTCTGAAGTTTTTACCGTTTTGATATTTTTCACTCATCTCGAAAACTACCCTGCCAAGTCCGAGATTTAGCGTTCTATCGAAAAATCTTTTTATGTGAACCGTATCTGCATAAGTCGTGTCTAAGGGTTCAGTCGAACAAACATGTTGTGGGATTTTTTTCTGAAGAAGCAGCTACGCGCTAACTTTGGTAAGTAAACTGTTTTGAACTTAAAAACTTAGAAATTTTTTGAGATATCGATTGTTTTTTGCAGTTTGATTTTGATGTTGATGGTTCAATTGAAAGAACGTGGTGCGATGCTTCCACCTTCATAAAAATTTACATCCGTTTTTGTTGGCTTTGAGAAAAATCTATATTTCAAAAATTTCAACGCGTAAGCAAAATTCCAGTTTTTTGAAAACTACACTGCTGAATTTGATACTGAGCTCAATTGAAAGCATGAATTGTAGGCGTCTCCCATATTGGGCCTCTACTAAATAGCTTTTTTTAATTTAATTTGTCTTTGTTTAATGAAATAGAAGTCAGTTTTTGTTTGTTATTGAAACCACGAAATCTAGTTCAATTGCGAATATTGATTGACGTAGATTGACGTTTGCACTTAGCAAGTCTTATTAAATCAGATCTTGCATTTTTTTCTGTTAAACAACTTGATTTTCTGTTACCTTGTACTTTCTGCAACCAAGTTGTTAAGCTTGTCTCCATTTTCCTTATTCGTTCTTTTTTGCCGCGAGCTTAAGAGCGTAGTGTACTTGCACGAATCTTCTTTTTTAAACGTAACTCGCAAATAAAATTGTTCACTTATTTGGTGGCCTTTTGCTATAATCACGATCTGTAACATGGGAAATTTCATAGCATCTGTTCTCTTCTTTAGTTATGGATAGTGTTTGTTATTTATGAAGCGTCCGTGGCTGAGTGGTTAGTGAGTAAGGCTTTAAAGCTCTAGTTTGCAGATCGAATCCGAGACTTAGTCGATTTTTTTTTAGTTCGAGGCCGATATCTTTTTCTTTTTGCACTTTATCGAGCTGCTTGTTTATCGTGTTTTCGCTGATGTTGGCAAAGTGAAGCTTCGCCTCTAATTGAAAATTAGTTTGAGAGTCGATGAACACAATTCACATTCTTAGTTCGGTCGCGTTGATTTTTTTGGTTTTTTATGTAAAAGTTATATTTTTTTCAGACCAAATTTATGCTTTCGCGGTTTGACTTTCGATTTTTTAAAGTTTGTTTCCTGCGTTGAAATACAGGCTCGGTGTGTTGTTTTGCAAAATTTTTGTGTAGTTTTGCAAACGTTTTAAGGGTTTGCAAAACGAAACTCGTAACGTAAGTTTGTTTTCGGTACTCCAAAATCGAAGTTCGTCGTCTGTTTGCCGTTTGTTCCGACAAACAGTAGCAGTGGATTTCCCAGGGCTCGCTAAAAGCTTGAAGGACCCCTTCTTACAGTACTCAATAAAACCCGTTTTAGGGAGCAATTTTGGTACGGAGAACTGAGCAAAACCTCCGTGCTTCATTCAACTGGGGAGTTAATTAGGGCGGAGAATTGAGAAACACTCCTGATGTGAGCCGTAATGTGGTAATTTGAGCCATTTTTCGACTCCAAAGGTGTTGTCCTTCAGGTCGTCAGGTTGAGATGTTGGCTTCTATACACAGTAAAAGAGGTGTATGTCATTCGGTTTGCGTTTTAACTTGGTGTTTGTTTTCTATGTTTTTGTCCAATCGTGACCGATAGCTATTTAATTGTGTGCCATATCCACAGCGGAGTGGAGCAACAGTCCGCTCTGAACTTCTATGAAGGTTGTTTTCTTCCGTCGCTTTTTTGGTGTTTGAGAGCCATCAGTTTGGAGGGATGTTTGGTGACGCAGTTTTTCACTTCATTTGAAAGAATTATTTTCTGTGCGACTTTGTTTTGATCTGGTCCAATTTTATCAATTTCATGAAGATATTTTCATGTTTTCATAGTATTGATTGGCAATTGTTTGTTTTAAAGTCTCAAAATGGGGTTGTGTGATGGTCACATCGTTCTTGTTGATGGCAGCAAGTTAGGATTTGTTTGCTAAACTTTTCATTGTTCTTTGGCTGGAATCGTTTAAGTTTCTCAATGAAGGTGTTCAATTACGGTTATTTTTGTGCATCCAGTTAAAAATACGACTTGGGAAACGATGTTCCTGTTGCAGAAGGTTTGTACGAGATTTGGGACATGCTGCGAGGGATGACGTGGGTACTGCCGCAACGAGGCACTCGTACTTTGCTCTCCACTGATTGTGTTTGCATTCCTGTTTGCCTGTCGGTTTAGTTTTCTAGCCTCGAGTAATATCAAATATCTCAGTTTGATTGGAAGTGACAGAGTGAGCGTGGAAAGACACAATTGTAATCAGTTTGCAAAGAAGTCATTTGAACTTGAAAGATAAAAATGGAGAAACGCCTGAAAGATAAGTGGGCTGTTTTTGACCGTGGCCTCTGAGTATAAAACTGCAGCAGTATTGGCAGAAGTAAATGAATTGAGTGTTATGGCCCCGTTGTGACATGGAGATGTTTATATTTGAATCACTAAAGTTGAAGTCATCATTCTTAGCACCTTCATTAAAACAACATTAACAGCCACTCAGTTCCCATTAAGCAAGTGGCCATGTTTTCCATTTCTTTATCTCTCTCTGTCTCTCAGATATACTAGGCAGAGGGAGACTGCAGACAAAAAACTGAATTAGGTCCCCTTAGTGGTGCTGGTTTATCATTTGAAACACCTTCATCGTTAGTCCCTGCTTGCTTGTGTAGTGTGTAATGTAATAGTGGATACATTGTGCAGCTATTGATGAGAGACAAATGCCCCAACTACAGTTATCCGCTTTCCTTGTTTCTTCTTTTGCAGCTTCTTTCATTCTCTGCTGTCGCTTCTTTTCCCTTCCTATTACCTGTGCAGAGTTTGTTGCTCTGTCGCCCATCATTGTGATTGGGAGCTGAATAGGTGGATGGTTTTGTTGCATTTGAATTAACTCTCTATTTATGTTGTCAATTAGATGTTTGCATTGAACTTGAATACATAATGACCCTGCAAATATCTCTAGTCTATTTGTGTTGTTGCCAATTGTGGATCGACAGAAGAAGTATTGTGTGCATGCATTGTGGTGTTTGAGATGATGATGTTGTGATGTGGGTGATGGATTGTATTGATTCTATAGAGTCGTCTTTATTCTGGTTTAATTTGCCCTTTCAACTCCATTCATTCGAACACCAGTTCAATTTGCACAGCCAGGGCTTTTCAAAAATTAATTGAGATCAAAACAATTAAATTGCAGTTAATTGGATGTTCAGCAATTAATTATCAAATAACTGAAAAAAACAAAAGTTAAACTGCAATTAATTGCAATTATCAATGAAAAGTTCAGATGTCGCAGATGTCGAGACTCAACAGCGGCCTTTTCTTCGATTGTTAAATCAGCTTCTTTGTGTTTCAACAATTTAATAATTGCTTTCTGGAAAACTGGCACATGAACTAAATCGCCATCTTCAGACAAGTATTTCGCAAATTCTTCTTCTTTGTACTCATCCAAAATTCCATCAAAAAGAATGCGTGCATCCGACATGTCAATGTTTTCGCGTTGAAGCGCGTTCTTTGAGTTCACTGTTTTCTCTTGCACTAGGAAAGTAATCAACCAGTTTAGAGAAACTTGGCAAATTCTCCACAAAACCTTTCATCTCAAAATATCTGTCGATCATGTTCATGGTACTCAACCATCTGGTCTTGTTCAGCCGTCTATGATAAGCGAAAATTTCTCCGGAAGCTCCTTAGCAATGTTAATTTCAACTTGTTTCGTAAGTTTTTCCATGTATTTAAGGAGGGTGTTGCGCGAGACCGCCAGATGTAATTCGTTGCTCAACAACCAACGCTTAACAAACGAACTTGCTTCTGTTCAACAACAATTAATTGCAATTAATTGCAGTTAACTGGGCATGAGAAAATTTTAATTGAAATAATTGCATGCCCAACAATTAGTTAAAAATTCAATTAATTGCAATTAATTTAAAATTCAATTAATTTTTGAAAAGCCCTGTGCACAGCTACAATCTACATGATATTTATAGAACTAACAACCAGACTGTGTTGTCGTGTATGTTCTCTTTTCCGCACAGTTAAGCAGACATCCTTGAATGAATTGAATTGAACTTATTCATCTGTGTTTTTGGTTATTCGCGCATATCTTATACTTACCATAGTTAACCATCTACCATTCAGTTTCACAATACGTTCCATGCAATTTGCCCTGTTAGATTTATTTCAGATTTGAGACTTCGTTGGATTGGGTTTTTTTATCAGTCTTTCGCATTTTTCCATTTCTTTTTACCCTGGCACAGATTGATATTATTACTCGTTGTTGACTTCATTCGGACTTTAGATCTAACAAAAGTGAACATGTTTTGGATTGACATTATGAATATTCATTGAATCAATTCCCATTTTTCCTATCTTCCCATTTGTTCAGATGCTTTGCGTTGCCCTTCAGTTTCCAAGTAGTGCTTGTTCGAGTTCAGTTGTCTCAAGCAGAAAGTAGTAAGAAGCAGAAGTGTTTGTGCTGTTAGATCCAATTGCAGCTGAAAGGGTAAGCTAAGCGAACAGGCAGAATAGTATTCGCTTATCACTTGCTGTCAATATAATACATGACTTGGCAAACTGGTGTTTCATTCTACCATTCAAGTTCCTTCTCTATTAAATTAATTCTGAAGCATCTGACAAGATTATACTGTAATTGTGATTGTTGTTTGTTATGTGACAGTATATTGATGTGATTAAAACGGGTGTGTTATATCATTATTAACAACTTGACGCTTTTTCATCTCAAATTGATTACTCAACCATTTCTTTTCACTTTTTTTGCCACCGTCGTCTAATTTATTTTGTCTTTCGTACTTTTTGTCTTGCACATATACGATTATTTATTAGCTGCTGTTTTTGCACCAAAATGTAACAACTACATATAGCTCTAACTAAAGCAAGCATCAACCTACAAGCATTAATAGAACACTTTTTGTGGCAGTCGCAGTCCACTTATTTTCGTCTATTTGGCGTCAAAGCTTCCATTATCGTCAATAATCAGCAAGTTACCAGGTACATTTTTAATTTATTTAGAGTTTCAGTGTCGGTGAAAGAATTGCTTTTATTGAACAGACTTTCTGAAAGAGTGGGACGGAACTATGGCTCACTCAAAACATGTGTGGTATCATAGTGAACATATCTGCATGATTTTTTGCAGTGTTGAGAAAAACACGTTTTGCAGAAGTGTCTCGAATTGTTGAGAAAGGTTTTAGTCTTAAATGTCATTGGTAGTGTTCATTGAATGTTCACTGATTGTGCAATTAGTAAGTCTGGCTTTCAGAACACCTTTAAGTTTGTTTCACTATTT
This sequence comes from Symsagittifera roscoffensis, assembly GCF_963678635.1. Classification (NCBI taxonomy): domain Eukaryota; kingdom Metazoa; phylum Xenacoelomorpha; order Acoela; family Convolutidae; genus Symsagittifera; species Symsagittifera roscoffensis. Next base: position 56,433,575 of record NC_087069.1, read on the forward strand.
CGGTTGTCCGTCTTCCGATGCTCACTTAATGTTAGCTGAGCTTAAAATAAGCTCTTCGTTACAAACTTGGAATCCGCTCGAACAATCTCAAACAATTAACCTGAATGATCTTACATATTTCTCAAATAGAGTTGTCATTAGATTATTTTCAGTGTTTTTAACCTTTTGGCCCAAAATTGGTCTCGCCTTGTTCAAACTATGCTTCCGTTACATTAAATTTCAACCAGCCAGATTTGTGTGTTTTTTTTTCTGTTGTCATATCTCGAATTAGGCGAATTTCGGCGGAGTAAAACAGAAGACAACTTCCGCTGGCTGTTTTTCAAAATTTATTCAATTACTTTTTTTGCCCAACAAATGATACAGAACTAACTATTAAACAGTCAAGTCGAAATAATTTTTGAAAAATTGTAGAAAAGTAGTGTATCTATATATATCGAAGGCCCCCTTAGAACAAATTTAGGGTCTGTCACCAAAATGGATGTCTCAAAATAGTACGAATGGGGGACGGCTGAAGATTTGAATGATTGGTTTTGACCATTGCACTCAATACTCAATTTATTCTTCTCGATGACTTTCGTTTCTCGTCTGAAGCTCTGTCAGCCTGTATCGTGCTAGGTTTCATAACTTCTGTTTTTATAGTTGTGTGATTTGTAATTATGGCTAAATGCGCGATGTTACTTTCTAAGATACGAAGAAAAAATCTGTTCACTGTAGCTATTTTTTAGTAGACTCCTATATAGGTCGTGATGAGTTTTTTTAAAGTTTTTTTTCCAGGAATAGTCTTAGAATTAGCTTACCAAAAAGTAGCGGATAAAGGGGACATTTTAATGTGCTACTGGGAAAGAAGGAACACAACACAGAATCGCAATGCAATGCAACCGCCGGAGGGTAGAAAAAAAGAGAACAATTTAGAACGATTACAGAAGGCTACTTAGCTAGTCTGTGATTTACTAAGCACCACTTATTTTACAAATATTGATCTACTCTTCCTGAAAAAATTGTCGGTAAGTTTTAAAAATACAATCAATTGTTTCCAAGCTTTCTAAATCAATGATTTCAACTACTTTTCTACAATTTTTCAAAAATTATTTCGACCTGACTGTTTAGTTGTTAGTCAGGTCCATTTTAACCAATCAATGATTTCAACTACTTTTCTACAATTTTTCAAAAATTATTTCGACCTGACTGTTTAGTTGTTAGTTCTGTATCATTTGTTGGGCAAAAATAGTTGCAGCTTCCACATACTGCTTATGCTTTTAACCTTTGTCGACGGGAAACGATCGTCGCGCTTATTAAGGGTACTAGACATGATATAGTTTTTTGCCTAAGTTTCTTCACAGAGTGACCATTTTAACCAATATTGGCAAACTCACCCTGTTTAATCTGGTGTCAATAAACGTAGTGAAAAGTCGTGTGGTGAAAAATATTATATTATGGCGCCGAAGGCGCCCTTAGAACAAATTTAGGGTCTGTCACCAAAGTGGATGTCTCAAAATAGTACGAACGGGGGACGGCTGAAGATTTAAGTGATTGGTTTTGACCATTGCACTCAATACTCAATTTATTCTTCTCGATGACTTTCGTTTCTCGTCTGAAGCTCTGTCAACCTGTATCCTGCTAGGTTACAGAACTTCTGTTTTTATAGTTGTGTGATTTGTAATTGTGGCTAAACGCGCGATGTTACTTTCTAAGATACGAAAAAAAAATCTGTTCATTGTAGCTTTTTTTAAGTAGACTCCTATATAGCTTTTAAGTTAACTTTTGCGCTGTTGACTTTTTTAAGTTCAGTTCTTTTCTTTTGTGTTTGTCAAGTGTAAAGGTCACGAAAAATGTGATCGACATCTAGATTCGAAGATGGATATCAATTGTCAGATATTCCAGCGAAAAAAAATCCCCGATTGATATAGTTTTCTCAAATTGAGTTAGTTTTTATCAACAATAAACTGAATCATAAATCGTTCTAGAAATTCAGACAGCTTTAAGGCTATCTTTTTTCTTCGAATTTGCGTTCATTGGCTCTTTTCCAAGTGTAAGTTTGCTGTTGTTTTTGAGAATTTCTATACGATTTACCAAAAACTTTACAATTCACTTTTGCCATTATTTGTTCCTAGAAATTGTAATTTTACCAGCCCTGATTTCGCCGAATTTCCGTTTTTTAATTTTCTTTGCTGAGAAGTTAATTCGTTATAATTGGTTTTGGCTGATGTTATTTTTGGCTTATAAACCTTGTTTTGCGCCATTTGAATGTTTTTTTTTCGAATAAAAAATTATGTTTTTTTATTGTGTTCGATGAATGGAGCATTTACCCACGTAATTATGGATATAGTGCTTTTTAACGCTGCCGATTATGTTCTTAACTTGTATGGTAAATTAAATTCTTTCCATCAATTTGCATGGTTTTTATTGATATCTTGATTGTTGAATGGTTTGGGTTTTTGTTCCTTCTTTGGTAACGAAAGTAACGGAATATTTGTGCTCGGGGTGGTTTTTTGTTTCTTCAGACTAACTTCGACTTTTTAACAAGAAGTTTTGACGGAATTTTAATATATCTGCCGAAAGATGTTATCTTGAGTTCAGCTTTGAAAATATATTTAACCTGTGATCATTTTTCATGGCGCACAACAGACAATTTGGCCAAAGAAGTTCCAGCCAATTTGAAATTCAGCCAAAAGTATACTGACAACTCAGCTTGAGATAATTCAGCCAGTTTCACAAAACGCTAGCTTTGAAAGAAAAAAAGCGGTCACTATTATTGGCTGAATTGACCGGATACTTTTGGCTGAAATGTCTAGATTGCAAATAAGCTGAATTTTTGTTGGTCGAATTGTCTGGACGCGATGTTTCATAAAGTTACGAGGGTTTAAAGATATGGGTAATTTGGGACTATTAACGAGCGATGTATTTTACTCTGTTAACGCATAAACGGAGGTTAAATGGACGGAAATAGGCAATTTGTCGTAATTTCTACGTTACTAAGAGCTAAATCTATAACTTTGTACTTTATATTGCTTGTGGGGTGATGATTTTAAAAAAACTCAAAATTTATATAGTTTTTTTGCTCTTAAAATTGATCATTTTTTTAAAGTGAACACTGCTTCATAGACATTAAAAGACAGACGGTACTTTCTGGGCTTTGCCCTGATACGAGCAGACTTGTTTTTACTTAGTTGCTATATCGTTTCATTTTTGGTCCGGTTGCAATGGTGTGTTTGTGATATTGCAGCGGGTTGTGAGAAAGTTGGGTGGTGCGCTCTGAGTCTTAAGTTCATTTCAAACTCATGTGCTATAAAGAAGGTAATTTACGCTCTCCAATAACAAAAGACTAAACGGCGCGAAATAACTTCAGTGATTTCAAAACTTCGAAAAAGAGAACAATTTAGAACGATTACAGAAGGCTACTTAGCTAGTCTGTGATTTACTAAGCACCACTTATTTTACAAATATTGATCTACTCTTCCTGAAAAAATTGTCGGTAAGTTTTAAAAATACAATCAATTGTTTCCAAGCTTTCTAAATCAATGATTTCAACTACTTTTCTACAATTTTTCAAAAATTATTTCGACCTGACTGTTTAGTTGTTAGTTCTGTATCATTTGTTGGGCAAAAATAGTTGCAGCTTCCACATACTGCTTATGCTTTTAACCTTTGTCGACGGGAAACGATCGTCGCGCTTACTAAGGGTACTAGACATGATATAGTTTTTTGCCTAAGTTTCTTCACAGAGTGACCATTTTAACCAATATTGGCAAACTCACCCTGTTTAATCTGGTGTCAATAAACGTAGTGAAAAGTCGTGTGGTGAAAAATATTATATTATGGCGCCGAAGGCGCCCTTAGAACAAATTTAGGGTCTGTCACCAAAGTGGATGTCTCAAAATAGTACGAACGGGGGACGGCTGAAGATTTAAGTGATTGGTTTTGACCATTGCACTCAATACTCAATTTATTCTTCTCGATGACTTTCGTTTCTCGTCTGAAGCTCTGTCAACCTGTATCCTGCTAGGTTACAGAACTTCTGTTTTTATAGTTGTGTGATTTGTAATTGTGGCTAAACGCGCGATGTTACTTTCTAAGATACGAAAAAAAAATCTGTTCATTGTAGCTTTTTTTAAGTAGACTCCTATATAGCTTTTAAGTTAACTTTTGCGCTGTTGACTTTTTTAAGTTCAGTTCTTTTCTTTTGTGTTTGTCAAGTGTAAAGGTCACGAAAAATGTGATCGACATCTAGATTCGAAGATGGATATCAATTGTCAGATATTCCAGCGAAAAAAAATCCCCGATTGATATAGTTTTCTCAAATTGAGTTAGTTTTTATCAACAATAAACTGAATCATAAATCGTTCTAGAAATTCAGACAGCTTTAAGGCTATCTTTTTTCTTCGAATTTGCGTTCATTGGCTCTTTTCCAAGTGTAAGTTTGCTGTTGTTTTTGAGAATTTCTATACGATTTACCAAAAAATGACTGTTTTTATCGCGAAAAAGCGTTTACTCATTTTTGTTCTTTCTTAGTGTCAGTTTTTTGTCATTTTGAACCAGATTCTCAATTCTGTGTGAATGGGTGCTTTTCTTGTGCTTGCATGCTCAAAGCTTTTTCGATCACAGAAAAAAAAATTAGGAGTGAGGCAATTATTTTGGAATTTTCGTTTTCTTGCGTTTAATCCATTTCCCCTTAGTTATAAGAAAGAATTAAATGCAGTTTCAGGACATTCAAATTCTTCCCGATACTTATGAATTAAGTTTTTGCTTCATTTTTGGGCCTTCTTTTGAGTCATTGTTTTGAATGAAATTGCACGTTGTTTAAAGATTCGATGATCGTAGTTCAGTCTCTTATATAGTTCGCGATAATTTTTGTTGTTTTTTGCCGGAAAATCGACTCTTTTGCGTTCAATGACTCTTTTTCGAGCGTCTGTTGGTGGTTTGTTTTTATATATAAAGAGCCAGAACCTGTTTTTTGTAACATTTTTCATCAGATCAAAAATTATCTGCTGATTGTTTGTCTGCTTACATTTCGTTATCTTAATCGACACAGTCACTTTTGCCATTATTTGTTCCTAGAAATTGTAATTTTACCAGCCCTGATTTCGCCGAATTTCCGTTTTTTAATTTTCTTTGCTGAGAAGATAATTCGTTATAATTGGTTTTGGCTGATGTTATTTTTGGCTTATAAACCTTGTTTTGCGCCATTTGAATGTTTTTTTTTTCGAATAAAAAATTATGTTTTTTTATTGTGTTCGATGAATGGAGCATTTACCCACGTAATTATGGATATAGTGCTTTTTAACGCTGCCGATTATGTTCTTAACTTGTATGGTAAATTAAATTCTTTCCATCAATTTGCATGGTTTTTATTGATATCTTGATTGTTGAATGGTTTGGGTTTTTGTTCCTTCTTTGGTAACGAAAGTAACGGAATATTTGTGCTCGGGGTGGTTTTTTGTTTCTTCAGACTAACTTCGACTTTTTAACAAGAAGTTTTGACGGAATTTTAATATATCTGCCGAAAGATGTTATCTTGAGTTCAGCTTTGAAAATATATTTAACCTGTGATCATTTTTCATGGCGCACAACAGACAATTTGGCCAAAGAAGTTCCAGCCAATTTGAAATTCAGCCAAAAGTATACTGACAACTCAGCTTGAGATAATTCAGCCAGTTTCACAAAACGCTAGCTTTGAAAGAAAAAAAGCGGTCACTATTATTGGCTGAATTGACCGGATACTTTTGGCTGAAATGTCTAGATTGCAAATAAGCTGAATTTTTGTTGGTCGAATTGTCTGGACGCGATGTTTCATAAAGTTACGAGGGTTTAAAGATATGGGTAATTTGGGACTATTAACGAGCGATGTATTTTACTCTGTTAACGCATAAACGGAGGTTAAATGGACGGAAATAGGCAATTTGTCGTAATTTCTACGTTACTAAGAGCTAAATCTATAACTTTGTACTTTATATTGCTTGTGGGGTGATGATTTTAAAAAAACTCAAAATTTATATAGTTTTTTTGCTCTTAAAATTGATCATTTTTTTAAAGTGAACACTGCTTCATAGACATTAAAAGACAGACGGTACTTTCTGGGCTTTGCCCTGATACGAGCAGACTTGTTTTTACTTAGTTGCTATATCGTTTCATTTTTGGTCCGGTTGCAATGGTGTGTTTGTGATATTGCAGCGGGTTGTGAGAAAGTTGGGTGGTGCGCTCTGAGTCTTAAGTTCATTTCAAACTCATGTGCTATAAAGAAGGTAATTTACGCTCTCCAATAACAAAAGACTAAACGGCGCGAAATAACTTCAGTGATTTCAAAACTTCGAAAATCGATAAGAAATGTTACTTTTTGATTAGTTGCCTAGAGTTGGGTGAGTTGATTTCTCAAAGAATTAAGAATCAGAAAAACTTGGTCATGATTGGTTAGTTCACTTTTTAGCCTCTCAAATAATGCTATATCAAGCAGCATCTAAACATCGTGCTTGGTTCAATTGCCAACAGAGCACAATTTAGAGAGAATTTTTATTTAATGAAAACAAAACACTTGATCCAAGTAATAGCTGAAAATGAGGCCTTGAATTGATTTGAGTTATCATTACCCTTGTGATCGGCAAGGGTGTTGCAACCGGGTTGTACATTTTTTCCCCGGGTGGTTTATTGTTATGCTTTTATGTGTTTCAGAACGGATGGGTCGTAAAAACTTTTAATGAAGCTCAATTTCTTATGAGAAAAGTTTTCTCGGCTCAACAGGGGTCAACTCATATTCGGTAGTCTTTGTTTCCGCTCGGTAATTGTTTCCAAATGCTTTTCAAGCTGTTTATGAACATAATCCAATACAACCATGAAATTTTCGTCTGTGTATTTCGAATTTTTTCGAGCAATTTTGTAGACTTTAGTTTTTTTATTAAAATGTCTGTTTTTCTATTCACTATATCATACCGCCTTGGTTTTAATTGTATCGCAATTGTTGCCAAGCTCTGTTTCTCTTCTCTATTGATTATGGTTAAGATATGTTTAAGTAGCCTTAAAAAACTCGATCAATCTTTTGTGCAACCGGTTGCTACATGTTTTTTAAATGAGAGGAAAGGCACTGTAGATTGTATCTTAAAATGAATGTTTTAAATGGGCATACTAATCGACACATTTAATAATAGGCCGGTTAGTGGATAAAAAGGTTAAATAGAATGCTTTTGTCTGAATGTGGAACGAGTGAAATGAGTGAAAATGGAGGAAAAAACGCTTTTAATTCCCTGAAAATGATATATTATATATGCCTCTTCTTTTTATCCCAAGTAAGACCGAGAGCAACACCATTTGCTAATAACCAACACAGCACACACAAACACACAATGCACGATATATACAAACTGCTACCACCGAAATCGATGCATATTACTGCATCATTCTAGTACCAAAAAGTAGCGGATAAAGGGGACATTTTAATGTGCTACTGGGAAAGAAGGAACACAACACAGAATCGCAATGCAATGCAACCGCCGGAGGGTAGAAAAAAAGAGAACAATTTAGAACGATTACAGAAGGCTACTTAGCTAGTCTGTGATTTACTAAGCACCACTTATTTTACAAATATTGATCTACTCTTCCTGAAAAAATTGTCGGTAAGTTTTAAAAATACAATCAATTGTTTCCAAGCTTTCTAAATCAATGATTTCAACTACTTTTCTACAATTTTTCAAGAATTATTTCGACCTGACTGTTTAGTTGTTAGTTCTGTATCATTTGTTGGGCAAAAATAGTTGCAGCTTCCACATACTGCTTATGCTTTTAACCTTTGTCGACGGGAAACGATCGTCGCGCTTACTAAGGGTACTAGACATGATATAGTTTTTTGCCTAAGTTTCTTCACAGAGTGACCATTTTAACCAATATTGGCAAACTCACCCTGTTTAATCTGGTGTCAATAAACGTAGTGAAAAGTCGTGTGGTGAAAAATATTATATTATGGCGCCGAAGGCGCCCTTAGAACAAATTTAGGGTCTGTCACCAAAGTGGATGTCTCAAAATAGTACGAACGGGGGACGGCTGAAGATTTAAGTGATTGGTTTTGACCATTGCACTCAATACTCAATTTATTCTTCTCGATGACTTTCGTTTCTCGTCTGAAGCTCTGTCAACCTGTATCCTGCTAGGTTACAGAACTTCTGTTTTTATAGTTGTGTGATTTGTAATTGTGGCTAAACGCGCGATGTTACTTTCTAAGATACGAAAAAAAAATCTGTTCATTGTAGCTTTTTTTAAGTAGACTCCTATATAGCTTTTAAGTTAACTTTTGCGCTGTTGACTTTTTTAAGTTCAGTTCTTTTCTTTTGTGTTTGTCAAGTGTAAAGGTCACGAAAAATGTGATCGACATCTAGATTCGAAGATGGATATCAATTGTCAGATATTCCAGCGAAAAAAAATCCCCGATTGATATAGTTTTCTCAAATTGAGTTAGTTTTTATCAACAATAAACTGAATCATAAATCGTTCTAGAAATTCAGACAGCTTTAAGGCTATCGTTTTTCTTCGAAATTCGATAGTTGACCTTTTTAAAAAATAAGCCAGTTTTTTTTCTGTTAATTTGCGTTCATTGGCTCTTTTCCAAGTGTAAGTTACCAAAAATGGCTGTTTTTATCGCGAAAAAGCGTTTACTCATTTTTGTTCTTTCTTAGTGTCAGTTTTTTGTCATTTGGAACGAGATTCTCAATTTTGTGTGAATGGGTGCTTTTCTTGTGCTTGCATGCTAAAAACTTTCCGATCACAGAAAAAAATTTAGGAGTGAGGCAATTATTTTGGAATTTTCGTTTTCTTGCGTTGAATTCATTTCCCCTTAGTTATAAGAAAGAATTAAATGCAGTTTCAGGACATTCAAATTCTTCCCGATACTTATGAATTAAGTTTTTCAGTTCTAAAAATGTTTGCTTCATTTTTGGGCCTTCTTTTGAGTCATTGTTTTGAATGAAATTGCACGTTGTTTTAAGAGTCGATGAACGTAGTTCAGTCTCTTATATAGTTCGCGATAATTTTTGTTGTTTTTTTGCCGGAAAATCGACTCTTTTGCGTTCAATGACTCTTTTTCGAGCGTCTGTTGGCGGTTTGTTTTTATTACGCCTGCGATAAGCAAGCGTTATTAAACTGGAATATAGACTTTTTTCGGGTTAATACTAGTTTAGCAAAATAGTTGAATCACTTTTTTCACTTCTGTTCTTCTTCTCTTCCTTTCTGTTTTTTTTACCTTCTCTACATGTTCCAGGTTGCTTCCCTTTGGACTGGAGGTAAAGAAGTTGCCTTTGTACCCTAAGGTCTGGGGTTCAAGTCGTGGCCGGATCTTGTTTTTTTTTCAGTATCAAGGAAATTGATAAAAAAAAGTTCCGAGAAAAATGAATTGTTGTTTTTTGGTTTGTTCGCTCAGGTTTTGTCGGCTAAATTTCCTGAACGGATTTCGCTTGTGCGGTACACACCTTTTATTGTAGTTGCAAGTGCTAGTGTTGTTCTTTCTAGTTTCAAGAGGGACTTGAAATATTTTTAATTTTTTTTTTCATAAAATCTTTTTTTTTCGGTCAGTTGGTGTCTGCTCGAAGATGGTCAGCTTAACATCTCTCATTTGTTTTTGATGCAAGCAGCTTTCATTGTAGTTGGAAGTGCAAGTGCTGTTCATTCTTGTTTCAAGGGGGACTTGAAAGATGAAAAAAATCATACAAATTTTTTTTGGTTCAAGTGGTTTCAGCTCAAAGATTGTTGGCTTAGTTGCCACATCACTGATTTTTCTTTGCTGTAAACACCTTTCATTGTAATTGCAATTGTTGTTTAAGGTGGGACGTTGAACTTTTTTCATAAAATTGTATTTTTTTGGTTGAACTTGTGTCTGCTAAATGATTATCGGCTTTGTCTCTTTTCGTAAATTTTGTTCCATTGTTGCTGATTTAAAGTTCAAGTTTCTGGCATGTTTGCCTGGAGTTAATGCCTATCGAGACATATGAAAGTTTGTTTGACATAGTTTCTTTTCAAAAGTTTTATTTTTTGGCTGTTTAAATGTTTATTTAATGTTAGTATTGTATCACAAGTGGTGCGAAGCCTCTGTGTCGTGCTTCTCTTTGTTATCTCCACGCGAGGAACAGTTTTTGCGATAAGAAAAATGTTACAAGCGGCAGAGGCGGATCATTTCCATGATTTTTGCTAAATGTGGTCTTCAGCGGACTATTTTTAATCGAAATTTCGTTTTGGCTGACTTTTTCAAAACAAAATTTCGTTCGTTTCAAGTAAAAACAGAAGCATGTTGGTCGTCAGATCAGATCAGATGAGAGAAGTGGCTGAGAAGTGCAGTGATAGCACTCAAATGTTACTCGATGATAAATGAAGTGTCTTTGATGGTAGATTAAATACACGAATAATTGTCACCACATTCATTAAAATACAGCAGCTGCAATATATTTATTCTGTCTGTTTATTATTAAACTGAGTATTTTTCTTACGATTAAGCGCAAAAATGCCACATAACTCATAAAAATATTTATTATTTTATTATAAAACGACGATTTGCTCGTTTGACAAGCTAAAACATTTGGCAGAGCTGAAGGCATACTTTTGTTCATAGCCAGTTCATTTCAGTTGTAGGTGATGGGAAAGTTGTTTAATTATATTTGGATTTTGTGTGAGTATTCTGTTGATTGTTATCACTGCTCACAAAAATGTGTTTAAAAGTCTTATGCTAGTTGCAATTGCACTGGAGGGGGGTACAATGTGTTCTGATTGTGTCCTTGACTGTGTGTGGTTTAGAATGGGTAGACTTCCGTGCCCGAGTGAGACGACAAGAGCGTGAAGGGGGACAATCTGACTCTCACCTACAGCCCACAACTCACACATCACCCCCACACAATACCACCTTTAGCAGCAGCAGCAGAAGCAAAGCGCCACCAGCAGAAGGGCTACACTCTCTGCACAGCCTGAACAACATCCACAGGAGCAGCCACCGCCACCTGCACCATAGTGATAACCAGCCAGAATACCCGCCTTCTTCTTCTTCTTCTCATTCGTATTCTGTCTCCTCCGATCTATCTCAGTCTGCTTCTGTACCCAGTTGTGCTTCCACAAGTGCTGCTGCAGTGAACTGTAGTGACCTCAGAAGTAATAATAAGAACACTGTCAATAGTAACAAAAGTGCCCCCCTTCAGCACTACAACAGTCATCCTCAACTACACCACACATCCTCCACTCCCTCTTCTTCGCCTCCTTCGTCCCCTGTAGAAAATTGGCTCAGCGACCAATTCAACTTCTCAGGTACACACACCTATATAATTATTAAGGGCAATGAACGTAGTGAAGACGCTTATATAGGTCTTGGTATTTTAAAAAGTCTTTTCAGGTTTAGTTCATTTCCATTGTTAAAAGGAAGGCACACTCCACAATCGAACAGCAAACTGTAAAGTTCACAAAAGTGGAATTTAATTATCCTATTTTCCAGCGAAATAAAACTTTTACCTATTGATCCAGTTTTCTCAAAAAATAGTCAGTCATAAAAATATGTCTTAGAAATAATTTTTTTTTCAATTTTTCTGCTAGAATTTTTTTTTGCTAATAAATGTTCAGTTTCTTTTTCGGATGCGTGGTTTCTGATTTTTTTTCTAGATGTGCGTGAAACTATTTATAGTTATAATTAGTTAGGTATGTTTGAGGTTTAAGCAATTTTATCTGAAATTGATTCAAGTTGATGGTTTAAAGTATTGTTTCATTTTGTCAAAAAAAAAATTCGAAAAAAATTGGTTTATTTCCAGATTTTTTTTTGCCAATTCGACTAGTTTTTTTGTTTATAAAGGAATGTGATGGCAAGATCTGCTAGAGATTCAGGCGCGTGGTTCTTTCTGGCTGGAGTTTTCGAAAACACATTCTTGTTTTTTATTTCCTCTTTTGACGTTTTTTCTAATGTTTTTGTTTTGTTGTGATCTTGCTCTTTTACTGTTGCGCATAAACTTCATAACTGATAATTCTTGATATTAGTGTGTTATTTTTATAGGCTTTCGGTTTTTTTCAGATTTTCTGCAATTTTTTTCGTGGCAATTGTTTGTAATTTTTGCATTCATGTGTTAACACAAGTAAAGCTTGTTTGGAAGTATGAACTCTCTTTTTTTTCCAACATAAGTCCGATCTATTAGACTATTATTTTACAAATAGCACTTTAGCTTCAAAATATCATGGATCTGTAGCGTAGAGGTCAGGAAGGAGATCCGCATCAAAATAAGAGGGTGACTGGGCAATGTCGGATGTTTTAACTTTTTCTGATACTAGTTTAAATGCGTCCGCTCTATAAACTGAAGCTTTTTAATTGGAATTTTTTTTCAAATTGACCGGTACTGCTAATGCGTCATAATTGGCTTGCGTCTTTTAGCATTTATGTAGACTCATAATTGGCGTGCGTCACATAAGAAATTTTGGAGACTCGACGTTTTATTCAGTTTTCCCGGTAGCGTTATCGGTCATATTTTTGCTTGTGTATGCGGGGGCGTTCAACAGTGCCGAAGTACAACAGTGCCGAAAAAGGCGGCAAAATTTCAGAATAATTTACGCGCATTTTCTAAGAGCGGTAAATTACTGACGCTAATTATCAAAGAAAATCACTCCAATTTTGGCGCCAATATGTCTGCAATTGCAAATTAAACAATTGTTTTGGCGCCAAAACGTCTAAGTTGCAAATTTTCTCATTCAAAATCTAAAAGTTTTACTTAAGATTGTAAACGATCGCTGTTTAATTTTTGATTGCCGCACTTAATATGTCGAAATTTATTCAAATTTTTGGCACGGTTGAACAAAGTTCTCATTTTCGGCACTGTTGAACAAAGTTTTCATTTTCGGCACTGTTGTACTGCCCCGTGTATGCGAAGTGCGACTTTTGCTTGTGTATGTGGAGTGTGTTTAAATTTTAATTTTCGTTTTGGTCTTATACTAAAGTGGATAAGGACTTCATCTCCGATTGTTGTTCTTGGATACGCAGATTGTTTGGTTGCAAGATTCAATAAACAGTCTTTGAGTACATTTAGGAATTACCGTATCTCAGTTTTTTGATCGAGATGTTTTCTTATTGTTTGCATCTATTGGTTATCAGAAAGAAATGGATGGAGTTAATCCCAAATCCTTCTTTTGTTTTGAAGGTAATTGACTTCTATAAAAATTGGATTTTTTTATCTGATTTTGAGCCTACGATTTCTTCAACAAATTTCATTCATGTTTTACATTTTTCGTTCAAGACACATTATTTTTTGATTTTTGGAGCTTTATAGTGTATCGCACGCGTGGTGCGAAGCTCAGCTTCGCCTCTGTGTAATAATTTATGAACGTATATGATCACACCACTCAATGAACGGGCAGTTGTGGTGATGTTCCACGAAAGTAATATGTCACTACTTGTGGAAAGTATCTTCATGTTTCTTACTTGTTGAACACGAATGGAATGCATCTATCTATCTATATCTATGTCTATATCTATCTATCTATGTCTATATCTATCTATCTATCTATCTATCTATCTATCTATCTATCTATCTATCTATCTATATCTATCTATCTGTCTTTCTATACTATATTTGAATGCGAGTGACAGCTGTCTTCCATGTTTAAGCATAATAATTTTGCATGTTTAATGAAAAAATTTTTTCATGTTTAAGCTATATCATATATTGCAATCTATCTATCTATCTATACTATATTTAAATGCGAGTGACAACTGTCTCCCATGCTTAAGCATAATAATTTTGCATGTGTAACGGAAGAATTTTTTCATGTTTAAGCTATATCATATATTGCAATGCTTAAGAAAATTAATTTTTCAGTATTTTTTTTTTTCGAGGCCAAATTAAGTCTGTCTGTCCGTCTGTATACTTGTTTTTTTTTTTAAATTAATTTGATTATATCTGTCTACCCGTCGCCTAATTTTTTAACTTTCATCTATTATCTATCTATTATATATTTAAATGCGGGCGTCACTATCTCGCCAGGCTTAAGCTTTTTTCAACGTATTTTTTTGCATGTTTAACAAAAGAATTTTTTCACGCTTAAGCTATATCGTATATTGCAATGGTTAAGTGTTTTTTAACGAATTTCCAGCTTAAATTCAGTGTTCATTCCATCAAGTTTAAAATAAGCAACCCGGTAGTAGGATATTGACAGAGTTTTCCCAGGTTTTGCGATTCTGGCCTCCATATATGAATAACCTATCCTTTTAGTTTACGAGATAGGCAAAATTTCTAAAAAATGTAATATAGAAAAATTTATCACTTTTAAAATTTCTCACCTGTAATTGAGTGCTGTCAGGGTACTCTCAAGGGTTGCGAATCTTGCCTCTGATTATGGTTGCTCAAATCCTCGTAGTTTTCGAGATATGACGTTTTTTTTGGATTTTTTCAAAATTTTTCAGAAAACTTAGATATAAAAAATTTCTCAAAACTTGAATTTACCATCTCTGTAGTGAGACTCTGTCAGGTACTCTCAGGAGTTGCGAGTTTTGCCGCTAAGTATGACTGCTCAAATCTTTGTATTTTTTGAGATATGACGTTATTTTTACTTTCTCCGAAATTTTCAAAAAACTTAAGTGTTAAAAAATTCCAAAAATTTTGAAGATCTCAATCCTGTTATTGGAATCTGTGAGGGTACTCTCAGGGGTCGCAATTCTTGCATCTGAATCTGGCTGCTCAAATTCTTGTAGGTTTCGAGTTACGACGTTTTCTTAGGTTTTTTTTTCAAAATTTTTCAGAAAACTTAGGTATAAAAAATTTCTTGAAACTTGAAATTTTCATCTCTGCAGTGAGGCTCTGTCAAGGTACTCTCAGGAGTTGCGAGTTTTGCCTCCCATTTTGACTGCTTTTCAAAGGTTTAATGAAAATTAAATTAGTTTTTTTTCGAAGTTTGAATTTCCGAACCTTCAGAGTATTCTCAGGGGTTGCAATTTTTGGCTCGAATTAAGAATGCCCAAATCATTTTTGTTTAAGAGATACGACGAGTTTTTTGGAATTTTCTAAAAACTCAAATAATAATTCGTTAAAGTGAAATTCCCAACCCTGTAGTTGTGTACTTTCGAAGATAGCGAATATTGCCATAAAAAAACTGCTCAAATTTTGGTAGTTTTTCAGATGTGAATACCTTTTTTTTGGAAAACTTCATGTGAGGTTTCTCAAAATTTGAATTTCCCAACGTTGTAGTTGGGTACTGTAAGAGTACTCTCAGGAGTTGCAAATCTTGCGTTCAAATGCGACTGCTCAATTGCTTTCAGTTTCCCAGATGTAATGTTTCTTAATTCATTTTAAGTTTTTCGAAGAAGTTATATAAAGTTTCACAAAATTTTATGGTTTTTCAAAATGTATATAAAAAACTTGAATAAAAAACTTTGCAAAATTTGTAATAACGAACCCTGTAATTGGGTGACTGGGTTCGAACCATGTGATTGGGTGCTGTCAGAGTACACTCAAAGAATAGTTTCGTGAGTTGTTGAAAATTCAAAGCACCGGAGGTGGGTTACACGCTAGTTATTTTTATGTGTGTTGTGTTTGCAGAGGAGGAGTTCCGAGAGCGTGAGTTGTTCTCGTCGAAGCAGCAGACGTTTGTGTATTGCAAGAACCTCAGAGGCCACTGCAGTGTGACCAACTGCAGAGACATCACTGAGGCACTAGAGTTCGATCCCCTGCCCGACCACTTCTTCTTCGTGCTGCAATACAACCCACAGAACAGGTCAGTCACAGCCGCCTCTCGAGTTGTCGTTGTCTAGAATAGTTGTCTCATTAGAGCTTTCTTTCACTTTTGATCACCATCTACTTCAGCGATGCGTAGTATAATACTACTAACCCTAGTAGAAAGTAAAAGTTCTCAGTTGGTGGCATTTTTGATAAATTTCCAGACATTGGCAATTTAATAGCATCTGTACTTGCATTTTTGATGGGTATAGTTGGTTTATTTAAGAACCGAGCGATGTTTTCAACCGATTTTGGCGCAGATGGGAGGACGTGAGACTCCTAATCTGCAGGTTGGAGGTTCTTTTCCGGCAGAACAGAAAGTTGTATTTAACCTTTTCTTTCATGATTTCACTTTTTCACATTGCTACAGCTGCTTTCTGCCGTTTTTTGCAGAGTGCAGCTTCGCCTCTTTCTAAAGACATGTCGCCTTCCATAAAATTGTCTGTTTTTTGCGAAGTGTCTAGCTATCGGATTAGCGAGTTAATAATGGTTGTCATTCTTCATTTTTTATGTGGATTCATTCGATTTTATTTCTATCTCGATGTTGTTCTATATGTGCTGTTCCGTTGGAGTTCTGGATTTTTATGGCCAGATTTAGGATTTGGTTGGCGATTATTTATTACTAGCTGTAAGTTCCAATCTGCCTTTTTTAGCTCCTCTTTTTTCGCATCAGTGATGTGTTTTTCGCTCTCGATTGCGTGTTGGTGTTCTGAAGTGAAGCGAAGTGCAGTTAAGTGTAGGGCAAAAGAAAGAAAGAAAGAAAGAAAGAAAGAAAGAACCAAAAACCATAGATAGGAAGGACAGTAGACATGCCTGTCGTATATTTTGAATCTATTCTTGGGGGTGTTTTTCAGTTTAAAGTAAACCAGATAATCTTCTATTTTAAAAATGTGAAGTATTAAGTGAGAACAATGGACTTCATGCTCTCTGCCAGTATTGCCTACCCAAACCTAGTTGTGTATTAAGTAGTGCAATACTCTTGATGCTGCTGGTAATATTACATAACTGAGTTATGACTGGGGTGTATAACTCATAGAGTAATTTCGGATAGGGTACACCGTCTGCTCGTCACGCTATCTTATTTTCGGCCGGATAGATTCGTGCAACTTCTTAGTCTAATACCGATCCTAATCTTACTCTTATACTATCTAGTCTCAGGTTGTTTAACTAGTCTCTGCTAGGCTCAATAGATCTAGGGTATACTGGTTTATTGCGGCTGCTGAAGTGCTCGGGAGAGTCCAACTAATTTCTAAGTTAAATTCAAATCTCTCTGGTGCTGAAATTACAAGTAACTTCAGCACTTACAAATAAGTGGGTTGTTAGTTAGATGGATCATGATTGGTTAATATTAAATACTTTACATTGGTAAAACATTTAATTTATCCAATCATAAAATATAGTTTAGATCAGGTTCCATAACAGCGTTTTCTGTGAAAGGTATCGACTTGTTTGGTAGCTGTTTAAACAGATCAAATATCTGCTAAATGCGGTGCTGAGTGGGACTGGATGTAGACATGGACATGTTAGTAAGGAAAAGGCAGTCACTCATTACAGTAACACCATCGCATCACCTGTTCTCTTTACTACCTAGCTCCGGCAGCTAGTGAGCCTAGCAATTCATTCTGTCGGAAATTAACTTTACTGCTCATTGTTCTTGTTTCTTTTTCTATTGTAATGATCCTTTTTCATTAAGCGTGCATTTAGAAATGTTTTACCAGCTACATACACAAAACAAAAGCTAAATTATACGGCTGGATGGAAATGATAAAGAGCAGTACTGCTCATCGAGTAGGTTATCCTGGAGAGGAATAGAAGATAGTCCTTTAATCATACAAGTGGGCTCAAGTTGAATAACATTTCATAAACGCCCCGATTTTCTTACAAATTAGTAATGAAAAACTGCTTAGAGAATCTGATAAAGCTGAATTGAGACATTTCATGGATGTTTTTAGCTATCAAATGATTCTGTGTTAAGGAATTTAAAGTCTTTACAACTTTAACAGAGAGCGATCTGTTCTTAGCAGTTGTCAAAGTTTTTTTATTGCTCGTGATCCAAATTGTTCAGTATACATTTGAGACAAAAATTTATGTTTTTTTTTCGATCTGAATTCATTGAATAGATACTTGAACAGTTAGAGAAAGTAACACTCGAAAACTTGAAGCAAATCGTTTTCGTCATTTAGATTTTTGATTAATTCATTCTACGTTTGAAAAAATTTCCCTCAAAATGTCATCCTCCCCACTCCACATGAGAATGAGGATTTGAAGTTAAATTTGTAGCCTACATTTTGATAATTGTAGGAAATCAAGCCGCGCTTTTAAACTCATCATCTTTTTCATCCTTGCCATTGTTTTGAACAACTGTTTGTGGCAGGGGCGGATTTAGTTTTTTTCGAGGGGAGTCGACCTTTTTTAGATCAACCAAATTGATATTTGCGAGCATTCCCAGAACAGTATTACACAAGCTAACTTAGTGAGCGTTAGCAAGGTGGCCAGGGTATCAGTGGAGGTCACACTGTCAGTGCTATATCAGTGCCAGCAAATGAATATCAGTGCCATTTTTTCATCGAGCTTCTTTACTGAATCGTTCAAAATCAAAAATGGAAGCTGGCTTACGCAGTATAACATTTTTTCAAGTAGTAGGAGCTGATGTGAGGAGAGGAAATAAGTTGGATCAAACAAAAGCTTAAAATGATTTGTATTGAAGCATTCTGTTAGAAATGACAGTAGATTTTTATTCAAAGTACAAACTATGCATCTCTAATAGAAGAGCCCATAATCTTTTTAGTCTGTTCAAATATGTTTTGTTTGTTTTGATTGGAGCCACGGTAGATCTGTTTTTGATTTCCACTAGTTGCTATGTCTGTCTGTTTGTTTGTTTGCTTGTTTGTGTCGTGGTGGTGAATGTGATCAAATTGAGTTGAGTTGAATTGATTCAATCGGAATCTAATCGACTGACAAAATTTAAGTCAACAAGCAATGGAGCAGTGCTGCTGCTGCTGCTGCTGCTGCTGCTGCTGCTGCTGCTGCTGCTGCTGCTGCTGCTGCTGCTGCTGCTGCTGCTGCTGCTGCTGCTGCTGCTACTGTGGCTGATACATATTGTATAATGAACTAATTTGCTCCATTTGCCCACTTGTGTTCCATGTATGATAGATATATCATTTGCTGATTGTTTGTTTCGTTCTACCAGCAGAATGTGCTCTTCTTTTCTTTCTCTGTTCTTCCCTAGTTGTTTGGGAGCTGAACTAACTGCCCTAGAAGCGCAAGTGAAGATTGCTGTGGTGTGAACAGTGTGGTGGCGGTGGCGGTGGCTTCAAATTCAGTCGTCATTCTCTACCTTACTTCTTTTGTTCGATTCTGTCCAAATCGACTCAATTCCTTCTCTTTCCCTCTTTTCTCTCTATCTTCCATTTCACTCTAGTTGGTGTTGTGTGATCGAGTGTAGTGGAGTGTGACAAACTAACCTTTTCACGCTCCCTCATTCATTTCTTCCATTCCATTCCAACTGTGTTTCTAACTTGCTCTTTCTTTCTCCAACCAGTAGGACAGACAAGGGAATAGCACCAGCTAACAACCAGACCAGACCAGACCAGACCAGACTAGACAAGCTAACCTAACTATTTGTAATACTCAATTCCTTACACATACCCATACCATACCCACTGGAGAACAGTTATTACAGCCTGCCTTCAGTCCGTCCAGTTATAGTTATACTATCCACCATTTCCTTCTTCCACCATAATGCCACTAAGCTCCAATTACTCAGCGCATTCGTCAGTTTAGATCTAGATCCTATTTTACCATTTGTCTTTTGTTCTTCTTCTTCTTTCCACAGTCAGTTGGTGAATTTGAGACACCTTTAAGAGTCTGTGCTGTTGTTGTAGCCTGTTTAAGAAGGCGGCTTGGGGTTGTTACATTGGCAACCACTTACTTAGCAAACCCCCCCCCCCCCTCTCTCTCTCTCTCTCTCGGCTAAGTGCGATTAAGTAGAGACATAATTTCACACTTACTTCACTCGTTTCCTCGTCTTACTCTCTCCTCAATCCACAGAATTGAATTAAATCACACTACACGCAGAGGCGAGAAGAGGAGGAGAATTAAAACACGTAGTGTGTTGTGTTGTGTTGTGTTGTCGGTGTTTCCAAATCCACTCCACTCATGGTGAGTGATCAAAAACATTTTGCCAATCAAATTCAAACCGTCTCCATATGTAGTATACTCTGACTGCGCCATGATTTTGCTTAATCTCTAGAACGGACAAACGTATGATTTGTCACTGTTTGTACTAGACCGCTGCAAGTTATTGTCTTCAGCCTTAGTTCAATTTTAAAAGGGTTATTTGCAGGAGTAAGGTATTGAGGGAGTTCACTTAGGCGAAATCCTCAGTTGGTATGATTGAACCAGTGTTTGTGTGGTGGCTCTCTTTAATTTTTCAACCCCTCTCGCAAATGCCGAAATATGTTCAACGTTTTTTTAGTGCTTCTCTTTTGTATGCCGTTCATTTTGGCGTGCTGAAGCGCAAATTTTTTTTTTGGGTATCGTGCTGCACAACTTAAAAGACGAGTGAATAGAGTCGGATGAAAAACTAGCCTCTTTCGGGTGCCCACTTTTAATTATAACTTGAGATTTAAAGAATTTTTCATTGCTTCCTCATTTTTACTTAGTTTTTGTGGTTGTATCTTTTTGCTACTTCTACAGCGACCGATCCACAGCAACTCTTGTCCAATTTATAGTTTATTAATCAATGAGATTGGAGTGCATTTATTCACGGCTGAGGGGTCCAGGGTGTCATCCGCCTCCTCAAGGTGGCACGGGCTGCGGCAAAATTGATGACATCTCCCCCTCCCCCACGGTTGGTCCTGCACTGAGCAGGCCGGGGGCTAATAAAAAAGTCCAATTATTAGCTCTTTATTAAACTGATTCTCCTAGTGCCTATGAGTTGTTCTGTAATTGCTTACACGTGTGAGCGTAGTGTATTAGTATAACTCTACTTTTTTCAACCTAATATAAAGTGAGCAAATATAAGTGCTCATTTGGTGGCACCCTTGTTGTAATTGGATATTTCACAGCATTTGTTCTGTGAATCCGACACGTAGCAAAAGTTGTACTAATTCGTGGGATCTTTCTTTATTTCATTTGAAGAGCTGTTTTTGTGGCTTTCTGGCTAGTGTTGACGAAGCGCAGCCTCGCCTCTGTGTAAAGTGGTTCATTGGGACTCGAATCACTACTGAAATGGCTTCAATATCACTTGACCTGTTCTGAAGTGTTATTACAGTTCGTGGAGTTGCGTTTTTTGGTGATTGGAGATTGTTTTTCTAATTTCTTCTGAAGCAGCTTATTTATATCAAGGCTAGGATAATATCTTTAAAAAAGTCTTTCGCTTGATGCTTAATCCGATCAGGGCTGAAATTTGCTGGAATGAAAATGGCTTAGGGGGGCTTTTTTGCCTAATTTTAGGTAATTAAAGGAAAGACTATCGTGGTCCAGTTTTACAATATAATTAATGTAAAAAGAATTGGTATTATCGATCTATCTATCTATACTATATTTAAATGCGTGTGACAGCTAACTCCCATGTTTAAGCATAATAATTTTGCATGTTTAATGAAAGAATTTTTTCACGTTTAAGCTATATCGTATATTGCAAAGGTTAAGATTTTTTTTCGATTTTCTTGGTTGAAGTCAGTGTTTATTTCATCAAGTTGGAAATTAGCAACCCAATAGCGGAATTCTGACAGGGTTTTTCCAAGTTTTGCGATTCCGGTCTGTATAAATGAACAACCAAATCCTTTTAGTTTACGAGATACGGAAGTTTTCTAGAAAATTTAGTTCAAAAAAGGTTTCTCAATCGTTTAAACTCTCACCCTGTAGCTTGGTGCTGTGAGGGTATTCTCAGGGGTTGCGAATCTTGCCTCTGAATCTCACTTTTCAAATCCTTGTAGCTTTCGAGATATGACGCTTTTTATTCAAAATTTTACCCCTAAATTCTCATAAAAACCTTATCCTAAATTCCAAAACTTGAAAATTTTAATACTGTTGTTGTAAACTGTGAAGATACTCTCAAGAGGTTGCGATCTTCGCCTCCGAATATGATTGCTCAAAACCTTGTAGTTTTCCAGACATGACGTTTTTGTGATTTTTTCAAAAAAATTTTCTGAAAATTAGTTTTTTTTTCCAATGTTTGAAATTCCTAGCCCTTAGTTGGGGGCTGTCAGAGTAATCTCAGGGATTGCAAATTCGGCCTCCAATTAAGAATGCCCACATTTTTTTGTTCTAAGAGATACGACGATTTTTTGATTTTTTCGGAAATTTTCAGAAATTTCAAATAAACCACAATAACTACAAAATAATTCAGAAAAGTGATATTCCCACCCCTGTAGTTGTGTGCTGTCACAACACTGTCGAAGATTGCGATTATTGCCTTCAAATAAGACTGCTCAATTCTTGGTAGTTTTTGGATACCTTTGTTAGAACATTTTTAGTTTACCAGATAAGGAAGTTTTCGAGATTTTTCAATTTTTTTCTAGAAAAATTTAATTAGAAAAAAAATTCTCAATTGTTGAAACTCTCACCCTGTAGTTGGGTGCTGTGAGGTTATTCTCAGTGGTTGCGAATCTCGCCTCCAAATCTCACTTCTCAAATCCTTGTAGCTTTCGAGGTATGAGGTTTTTCATGATTTTTTCACAATTTTTTAAAAAATAACCAAACCCTAAATTCCAAAAGTTTGAAGATGTCAATCCGGTTGTTGTAAAAATGTGAAGGTTCTCTCAGAGGGTTGCGAATTTCGCCTCCAAATATGATTGCTCAAAACCTTGAAGTTTTCCAGATATGACGTTTTTTGTGATTTTTCTTTCTGCCCTGTAGTTGGGGGCTGTCAGAGTAGCCGCAGGAATTGAAAAATCGGCCTTTAATTAAGAATGCCCAATTTTGTTTTAGTTTAAGAGATGTGCTGTCAGAGTACTGTTAAATGTTGCGAGTTTTGCCTCTAAATAAGACTGCTCAATTCTTGGTGTTTTTCGAGATGTGACATTTTTTCTGGTTTTCAAAAAAAATAGCTTTATTGAAAACTTTGTTGAAGTTTCTCAAAATTTGATTTTCACAAACTTGTAGTTTGGTTCTTCAAAATTTGTATAAAAACCTGAATAAAAAACTTTGCAAATTTTATAATTACGAACCCTTTAGTAGGCTGCTGTCGGAGTACACGTACTCCTAAATAATGCATATCTTAATTTCAATATATGCGGTTTTTCATGAGTTGTTTAAAATTCGGAGTACCGGAGGTGCGTTAAACGCTAGTCATGTTTAACCGTTGCAGATTGATGATCTCTTTTAAAAAGTTGTTTTGAAATGAAGTTTTTCAATTACGATCGAGTTTTTTGCCCAACCAAAATGATTTTTTTTTAGCTGTCCTTAATCACTAAGAAGATTCTTTTGATCAATTTTTGTGCATTTTTTGGAAAATTTTGACCAAGAATTCGCGTTTGCTCGCCCGTCCTCTCCTTCAATTTTAGTATGGTGTGTCGGCTAAAAATGGATGTCATTAAAAATACCAAAGGATGGACCCCTTGGTTGGCGAAGGTCGAATCCCTGGGGGGGGGGGGGCAGAGGGCTATTTTGTTCTGCTATATACTTATTTTGCTGCATTCTGATTGATCGAAATTTGGCTGATTTAATCCGCGTAACAATCTCCCTCTTTACGAGATTGTCAAGTAGATCCTTGTTTCCTCCTGTGTTCCGCATTAGAT
This sequence comes from Symsagittifera roscoffensis, assembly GCF_963678635.1. NCBI lineage: Eukaryota > Metazoa > Xenacoelomorpha > Acoela > Convolutidae > Symsagittifera > Symsagittifera roscoffensis. The sequence continues at coordinate 56,457,015 of NC_087069.1, forward strand.
CATTTTGGCTGATTTAATGCACGTAACAATCTCCCTTTGCTAGAGATTGTCAAGTAGATCCTCGTTTCCTCCTGTGTTCCACATCAGATCACTTTGGCTGATTTAATGCACGTAACAATCGCCCTTTGTGAGAGATTGTCAAGTAGATCCTTGCTTCTTCCCGTGTTCCGCATTAGATCAGTTTGGCTGATTTAATGCTCAAAACAATCTCTTTTTGTGAGAGATTGTCAAGTAGTTCATTGTTTCCTCCTGTGTTCCGCATAATATCACTTTGGTTCATTTAATGCACGTAGCAATCTCCTTTTGTCAGAGATTGTCAAGTAGATCCTGGTTTCCACCTGTATTCCGCATTAGAACAGTTTGACTGATTAAATTCACGTAACAATCTCCCTTTGTGAGAGATTGTCAATTAGATCCCAGTTCTCTCCTGTGTTCCGCATTAGATCAGTTCGGCCGATTAAATGCACGTAACAATCTCCTTTTGTGAGAGGTTGTCCGTTTGTGGCTTTCTGGATAGTGTTGACGAAGCGCAGCCTCTCCTCTGTGTAAAGTGGTTCATTGGGAGTCGAATCACTACTGAAATGGCTTCAATATCACTTGACCTGTTCTGAAGTGTTCCTAGAGTTCGTGGAGTTGCGTTTTTTGGTGATTGGAGATTGATTTTCTAATTTCTTCTGAAGCAGCTTATTTATATCAAGGCTAGGATAATATCTAAAAAAGAATCTTTCGCTTGATGCTTAATCCGATCAGGGCTGAAATTTGCTGGAATGAAAATAGCTTAGGGGGTCTTTTTTGCCCAATTTTAGGTGATTAAAGGAACGATTATCGTGGTCCATTTTTACAATATAATTAATGTAAAAAGAATTGGTATTATCTATCTATCTATCTATACTATATTTTTTGCCCAAGCAAAATGATTTTTTTAAGCTCTCTAATCACTAAGCAGATTCTTTTGATCATTTTTTGTGCATTTTTTGGAAATTTTTGACCAAGAATTCGCGTTTGCCCGCCCGTCCTCTCCTTCAATTTTAGTATACATTTACGGCGAGGGCGCTTTTAGATAAATTTTATAGTTTGTCGGATAAAAATGGATGTCATCAAATAATACCAAAGGATGGACCCCTTGGTTGGCGAAGGTCGAATCCCTGGGGGGCAGTGGGCTATTTTGCTCTGCTAGATAGTTATTTTGCTGCGTTCTGATTGGTCGAAATTTGGCTGATTTAATCCGCGTAACAATCTCCCTCTTTACGAGACTTTCAAGTAGATCCTTGTTTTTTTCCTGTGTTCCGCATTAGATCAGTTTGGCTGATTTAATGCATGTAACAATATCCCTTTGTGAGAGATTGTCAAGTAGATCCTTGTTTCCTTCTGTGTTCCTCATTAGATCAGGTTGGCTGATTTAATGCACGCAACAATATCTTTTTGTGAGAGATTGTCAACTAGATCCTTGTTACCTCCTGTGTTCCACATCAGTTGACTTTGGCTGATTTAACGCTCGTAACAATCGCCCTTTGTGAGAGGTTGTCAAGTAGATCCTTGCTTCTTCCTGTGTTCCGCATTAGATCAGTTTGGCTGATTTAATGCACATAACCTCTTTTTGTGAGAGATTGTCAAGTAGCTCCTTGTCTCCTGTGTTCCGCATAATATCAGTTTGGTTCTTTTAATGCACGTAGCAATCTCCTTTTGTCAGAGATTGTCAAGTAGATCCTTGTTTCCGCCTGTATTCCGCATTAGATCAGTTTGACTGATTTAATTCACGTAACAATCTCCCTGTGTGAGAGATTGTCAAGTAGATCTCAGTTCTCTCCTGTTTTCCGCTTTAGACCAGTTCGGTCGATTACATGCTTGTAACAATCTCCTTTTCTGAGAGGTTGTCAAGTAGATCTTTTTCTCCTGTGTTCCACAATAGATCAATTTGGCTTTTTTCATCAAGTTTTCAAGAAAAGAGAATTTTTTGTTGAAATTATAAATGCCCATTTCGCAGTAAGGGATGTCATAGTTTTTTGAGGGACTCAAGGGTTGCAAATATTGCCTTCAGTTGTGACTACTCAAATCTTGGTATTTTTGAGATATGACGTTTTTATAGTTTTTTTCAAAAAATTTTACAGAAAACTTCAGTTTAATTCTGTTATTGAAAATTTTGACTTTCCTAACCGAGTAGTTGGGGGCTGTTAGAGTACTCTCAGGGGTTGCGAATCTTGCGTCCAAATGCGACTGCTCAAATGGTCTTAGTTTCCGAGATATGACATTTGCTATACCTTTTTTACTTTAAAATTGTTCAAAGAATTGAGATATAAAAATTATAACAAAATTTGAAGTTCCCATCTGTAATGTGAGGCTCTGTCATGTTACTCTCAGGAATTGCGAATTTAGCATTTAAATATGACTGCCCAAATCCGTGTAGTTTTCGAGATAATACGTTTTTTAATACGTTCGAGATAATACGTCTTTATCTTCCTTTAATTTTCAAAATTTGAAATTCCAACCATTTAGTTGGGAGGCTGTTAGAGTACTCTCTGGAGTTCCAATTTTTGCCTCCAAGTCTGACTGCTCAAGTTTTTGTAGTTCTTGAGATATGACGTTTTTGTGATTTTTCATAAAATTTTCAGAAAACTTAAATTCAGATATGACGTTTGTTATATCTTTTTTTTTTCACTTTAAAATTGTTCAAAGAACTTTGATATAAAAATTTAATAAATTTGAATTTCTCATCCTTATAGTGAGGCTCTGTCAGATTAATCCCAGGAACTGCGTTTTTAGTATTCAAACATGATTGCTCAAATCCTTGTAGTTATCGAGAAGTGACGTTTTTCCTTATTTTTTCAAAAAGTTTTAAGAAAAGCTAATTTTAATTTTTTCTTATTCAAAATTTGAAATGTCTATTTTTGCAGTGAGGGCTGTCAAAGTTTTCTCGGGGTCTCAGGGATTCCAAGTTTTGACTTCAATTGTGACTATTCAAATCTTGGTATTTTTGAGATATGAGTTTTTTCTGATTTTATCAAAAAGTTTTCAAGAAGAGATAATTTTTTGTTGAAATTATAAATGCCCATTTCGCAGTAAGGGATGTCATAGTTTTTTGAGGGACTCAAGGGTTGCAAATATTGCCTTCAGTTGTGACTACTCAAATCTTGGTATTTTTGAGATATGACGTTTTTATAGTTTTTTTCAAAAAATTTTACAGAAAACTTCAGTTTAATTCTGTTATTGAAAATTTTGACTTTCCTAACCGAGTAGTTGGGGGCTGTTAGAGTACTCTCAGGGGTTGCGAATCTTGCGTCCAAATGCGACTGCTCAAATGGTCTTAGTTTCCGAGATATGACATTTGCTATACCTTTTTTACTTTAAAATTGTTCAAAGAATTGAGATATAAAAATTATAACAAAATTTGAAGTTCCCATCTGTAATGTGAGGCTCTGTCATGTTACTCTCAGGAATTGCGAATTTAGCATTTAAATATGACTGCCCAAATCCGTGTAGTTTTCGAGATAATACGTTTTTTAATACGTTCGAGATAATACGTCTTTATCTTCCTTTAATTTTCAAAATTTGAAATTCCAACCATTTAGTTGGGAGGCTGTTAGAGTACTCTCTGGAGTTCCAATTTTTGCCTCCAAGTCTGACTGCTCAAGTTTTTGTAGTTCTTGAGATATGACGTTTTTGTGATTTTTCATAAAATTTTCAGAAAACTTAAATTCAGATATGACGTTTGTTATATCTTTTTTTTTTCACTTTAAAATTGTTCAAAGAACTTTGATATAAAAATTTAATAAATTTGAATTTCTCATCCTTATAGTGAGTTTCTGTCAGGTTAATCCCAGGAACTGCGTTTTTAGTATTCAAACATGATTGCTCAAATCCTTGTAGTTATCGAGAAGTGACGTTTTTCCTTATTTTTTCAAAAAGTTTTAAGAAAAGCTAATTTTAATTTTTTCTTATTCAAAATTTGAAATGTCTATTTTTGCAGTGAGGGCTGTCAAAGTTTTCTCGGGGTCTCAGGGATTCCAAGTTTTGACTTCAATTGTGACTATTCAAATCTTTGTATTTTTGAGATATGAGTTTTTTCTGATTTTATCAAAAAGTTTTCAAGAAGAGATAATTTTAGTTTTTTTGTTCTCCAAAATTTGAAATGCCAATTTTTGCAGTGAGGGCTGTCAGAGTTTTCTCAGGGTCTGAGGGATTCCAAGTTTTGACTCCGATTGTGACTACTCAAATCTTTGTATTTTTGAGATATGACGTTTTTTCTGATTTCATCAAAAAGTTTTCAAGAAGAAATAGTTTTAGTTTTTTTGTTCTCCAAAATTTGAAATGCCCATTTTTGCAGTGAGGGCTGTCAGAGTTTTCTCAGGGTCTGAGGGGTTGCAAATATTACCTCCAAATATGACTGCTCAAATCTTTGTAGTTTTCGAGATATGACGTTTTTTCAGATTTTTTCAAAACGTCTTCAGAAAACTTAAATTTCCTTTTAATTTTCAAAATTTGAAATTCCGACCCCTTTTTTTTGGGGGAGGGGGGGGGGGGGGGGGCTGTTGGAGTACTTTCAGGAGTTGTAAATTTTGCCTCCAAATGTGACTGCTCAAATCCTTGTAGTTTTTGAAATATGACGTTTTTGTGATTTTTCAAAAAATTATCAGAAATTTTAAATTTACTTTTTTTTTCTTCACAGTTTGTAATTCCGAACCCTGTAGTTGCGGTATGTCCGAGAATTCTCAAGATATGCAAATCTTGCGTCCAAATGCGATTGCTCGATTGCTTTTAGTTTCCGAGATATGACATTTCTTAGTTAATTATAATCTGATCTATAAACAACTTTCGCAAAATATTTTTGGTTTTTCCAAATTTGAATAAAAAAACCGATAAAACTTTTCTTTACAAAATTTGAAATCACCAACCTTGTACTTAAAAGGGTGCTGTCATAGTGCACGCAAAGGATGCAGTTGTAATTTTCATCGAATGCGGTTCTTTTGAGTTGTTGAAAATTTGAAGCACCGGAGGTGCGTTACGCTCTAGTAACGTCTTATTAGTCTTAACTTTTTTTTCTTTTTTAATCTTTTTTGGGGGCTTCTTATGTTTCGAGCTATTTTATTTTGGCTTAGTTGTCTCATTCTGTTTCTTTTGACATGCAAATAATGTTTTTTGTGTGTTTTGCGTTGCGAATAACGGTAAATTTTCATAAGGCTTAAATCTTGTTGTTGTTTTTTTCGGCTTAAAAGGTTTCTGCCAAGGTATTTGTTACCGCTTGGGAAATTATCTTCCTATGCTAGTTTCCCATTCTATTGTCTCGGCAAGTTTTTGTTTCAACACTAGCCTCATTCATTATGATAGATGTAGTTTTTTCGGCATTCTAGATATAGCATTGATAGATCTAGATCTAGCGTCGCCTCTGGTAATAACATGTTTCTTACTCATTTCTTATTACTTAAGACAAAAGAGGATAATTATTCAGCGCCTAATCCAAAAATCTAAACAGCGAGATAATTTAAAGTTCATGAGAAGTAGAGAAAATAAGTAGTGAGAAAAATTTTATGGTTATTGTTTTACTTTTATGGATTTGGTCGCAATATGTTCAGGCGCTAGCCTTGAAAGATTTTTTTCAGCTCATCCGGGATTCAATCTTCTAAGGGCTCTGAAAAAGCCGAAAACTGACATTATTAATTTTGATAAAATTAAACAACTGAATTGAGTTGAAGCCAACTACTTGAAAGTAAATGAATGGAGTGGTTTTTTAAAATTCGATGAACGTAGTTCAGACTCTTATATAGGTCGGTATGATTTTTGTTTTGGTTTTTTTTTCAAAAAAAGTCTTCAAGTATTCAAGCGCAAATTTCGCGATTTTTTGTTGAAAGGAAAACATACTCCACCATCGAAAAGCAAAACTGTAAATATCACGAAAAACGTGATTGACGTTGAATCCAACTTCGAGAAAATGAAATGGATCACCCAGTGAAATAAATAGTTAACAATTTGATCCAGTTTTCTCAAATCGGGTTAATTTTATATAAAAAAGTGTCAATCATAAATTGTTTTGGAAAATCAAAGAGCCTTAAGGCTGTATAGTTTTTGTTAAGATATAACTTGAACTATTGATAAGATCATTAGGTCAAGTAAAAGTCAGAACTTGTCTGTTTATCATTTAACACAATTGTTGGTAGTATTTTTTTATTGTCGTGAAACAGCGAGCGGAGAAAAACAACGAAATCAACAAAAAAAAGTCCGGAGCAAAAATAGGAAATGTAGAACAAAATAAAACAAGACTGCTCGTATCAGGGCGAAGCCCTGAAAGTTCCGACTGCCTTTTATTGCTCGATTGCTTTTAGTTTCCGAGATATGACATTTCTTAGTTAATTATAATCTGATCTATAAACAACTTTCGCAAAATATTTTTGGTTTTTCCAAATTTGAATAAAAAAACCGATAAAACTTTTCTTTACAAAATTTGAAATCACCAACCTTGTAGTTAAAAGGGTGCTGTCATAGTGCACGCAAAGGATGCAGTTGTAAATTTCATCGAATGCGGTTCTTTTGAGTTGTTGAAAATTTGAAGCACCGGAGGTGCGTTACGCTCTAGTAACGTCTTATTAGTCTTAACTTTTTTTTCTTTTTTAATCTTTTTTGGGGGCTTCTTATGTTTCGAGCTATTTTATTTTGGCTTAGTTGTCTCATTCTGTTTCTTTTGACATGCAAATAATGTTTTTTGTGTGTTTTGCGTTGCGAATAACGGTAAATTTTCATAAGGCTTAAATCTTGTTGTTTTTTTTTCGGCTTAAAAGGTTTCTGCCAAGGTATTTGTTACCGCTTGGGAAATTATCTTCCTATGCTAGTTTCCCATTCTATTGTCTCGGCAAGTTTTTGTTTCAACACTAGCCTCATTCATTATGATAGATGTAGTTTTTTCGGCATTCTAGATATAGCATTGATAGATCTAGATCTAGCGTCGCCTCTGGTAATAACATGTTTCTTACTCATTTCTTATTACTTAAGACAAAAGAGGATAATTATTCAGCGCCTAATCCAAAAATCTAAACAGCGAGATAATTTAAAGTTCATGAGAAGTAGAGAAAATAAGTTGTGAGAAAAATTTTATGGTTATTGTTTTACTTTTATGGATTTGGTCGCAATATGTTCAGGCGCTAGCCTTGAAAGATTTTTTTCAGCTCATCCGGGATTCAATCTTCTAAGGGCTCTGAAAAAGCCGAAAACTGACATTATTAATTTTGATAAAATTAAACAACTGAATTGAGTTGAAGCAAACTACTTGAAAGTAAATGAATGGAGTGGTTTTTTAAAATTCGATGAACGTAGTTCAGACTCTTATATAGGTCGGTATGATTTTTTTTTTGTTTTTTTTTTCAAAAAAAGTCTTCAAGTATTCAAGCTCAAATTTCGCGATTTTTTGTTGAAAGGAAAACATACTCCACCATCGAAAAGCAAAACTGTAAATATCACGAAAAACGTGATTGACGTTGAATCCAACTTCGAGAAAATGAAATGGATCACCCAGTGAAATAAATAGTTAACAATTTGATCCAGTTTTCTCAAATCGGGTTAATTTTATATAAAAAAGTGTCAATCATAAATTGTTTTGGAAAATCAAAGAGCCTTAAGGCTGTATAGTTTTTGTTAAGATATAACTTGAACTATTGATAAGATCATTAGGTCAAGTAAAAGTCAGAACTTGTCTGTTTATCATTTAACACAATTGTTGGTAGTATTTTTTTATTGTCGTGAAACAGCGAGCGGAGAAAAACAACGAAATCAACAAAAAAAAGTCCGGAGCAAAAATAGGAAATGTAGAACAAAATAAAACAAGACTGCTCGTATCAGGGCGAAGCCCTGAAAGTTCCGACTGCCTTTTATTGCTCGATTGCTTTTAGTTTCCGAGATATGACATTTCTTAGTTAATTATAATCTGATCTATAAACAACTTTCGCAAAATATTTTTGGTTTTTCCAAATTTGAATAAAAAAACCGATAAAACTTTTCTTTACAAAATTTGAAATCACCAACCTTGTACTTAAAAGGGTGCTGTCATAGTGCACGCAAAGGATGCAGTTGTAATTTTCATCGAATGCGGTTCTTTTGAGTTGTTGAAAATTTGAAGCACCGGAGGTGCGTTACGCTCTAGTAACGTCTTATTAGTCTTAACTTTTTTTTCTTTTTTAATCTTTTTTGGGGGCTTCTTATGTTTCGAGCTATTTTATTTTGGCTTAGTTGTCTCATTCTGTTTCTTTTGACATGCAAATAATGTTTTTTGTGTGTTTTGCGTTGCGAATAACGGTAAATTTTCATAAGGCTTAAATCTTGTTGTTTTTTTTTTCGGCTTAAAAGGTTTCTGCCAAGGTATTTGTTACCGCTTGGGAAATTATCTTCCTATGCTAGTTTCCCATTCTATTGTCTCGGCAAGTTTTTGTTTCAACACTAGCCTCATTCATTATGATAGATGTAGTTTTTTCGGCATTCTAGATATAGCATTGATAGATCTAGATCTAGCGTCGCCTCTGGTAATAACATGTTTCTTACTCATTTCTTATTACTTAAGACAAAAGAGGATAATTATTCAGCGCCTAATCCAAAAATCTAAACAGCGAGATAATTTAAAGTTCATGAGAAGTAGAGAAAATAAGTAGTGAGAAAAATTTTATGGTTATTGTTTTACTTTTATGGATTTGGTCGCAATATGTTCAGGCGCTAGCCTTGAAAGATTTTTTTCAGCTCATCCGGGATTCAATCTTCTAAGGGCTCTGAAAAAGCCGAAAACTGACATTATTAATTTTGATAAAATTAAACAACTGAATTGAGTTGAAGCCAACTACTTGAAAGTAAATGAATGGAGTGGTTTTTTAAAATTCGATGAACGTAGTTCAGACTCTTATATAGGTCGGTATGATTTTTGTTTTGGTTTTTTTTTCAAAAAAAGTCTTCAAGTATTCAAGCGCAAATTTCGCGATTTTTTGTTGAAAGGAAAACATACTCCACCATCGAAAAGCAAAACTGTAAATATCACGAAAAACGTGATTGACGTTGAATCCAACTTCGAGAAAATGAAATGGATCACCCAGTGAAATAAATAGTTAACAATTTGATCCAGTTTTCTCAAATCGGGTTAATTTTATATAAAAAAGTGTCAATCATAAATTGTTTTGGAAAATCAAAGAGCCTTAAGGCTGTATAGTTTTTGTTAAGATATAACTTGAACTATTGATAAGATCATTAGGTCAAGTAAAAGTCAGAACTTGTCTGTTTATCATTTAACACAATTGTTGGTAGTATTTTTTTATTGTCGTGAAACAGCGAGCGGAGAAAAACAACGAAATCAACAAAAAAAAGTCCGGAGCAAAAATAGGAAATGTAGAACAAAATAAAACAAGACTGCTCGTATCAGGGCGAAGCCCTGAAAGTTCCGACTGCCTTTTATTGCTCGATTGCTTTTAGTTTCCGAGATATGACATTTCTTAGTTAATTATAATCTGATCTATAAACAACTTTCGCAAAATATTTTTGGTTTTTCCAAATTTGAATAAAAAAACCGATAAAACTTTTCTTTACAAAATTTGAAATCACCAACCTTGTAGTTAAAAGGGTGCTGTCATAGTGCACGCAAAGGATGCAGTTGTAAATTTCATCGAATGCGGTTCTTTTGAGTTGTTGAAAATTTGAAGCACCGGAGGTGCGTTACGCTCTAGTAACGTCTTATTAGTCTTAACTTTTTTTTCTTTTTTAATCTTTTTTGGGGGCTTCTTATGTTTCGAGCTATTTTATTTTGGCTTAGTTGTCTCATTCTGTTTCTTTTGACATGCAAATAATGTTTTTTGTGTGTTTTGCGTTGCGAATAACGGTAAATTTTCATAAGGCTTAAATCTTGTTGTTTTTTTTTCGGCTTAAAAGGTTTCTGCCAAGGTATTTGTTACCGCTTGGGAAATTATCTTCCTATGCTAGTTTCCCATTCTATTGTCTCGGCAAGTTTTTGTTTCAACACTAGCCTCATTCATTATGATAGATGTAGTTTTTTCGGCATTCTAGATATAGCATTGATAGATCTAGATCTAGCGTCGCCTCTGGTAATAACATGTTTCTTACTCATTTCTTATTACTTAAGACAAAAGAGGATAATTATTCAGCGCCTAATCCAAAAATCTAAACAGCGAGATAATTTAAAGTTCATGAGAAGTAGAGAAAATAAGTTGTGAGAAAAATTTTATGGTTATTGTTTTACTTTTATGGATTTGGTCGCAATATGTTCAGGCGCTAGCCTTGAAAGATTTTTTTCAGCTCATCCGGGATTCAATCTTCTAAGGGCTCTGAAAAAGCCGAAAACTGACATTATTAATTTTGATAAAATTAAACAACTGAATTGAGTTGAAGCAAACTACTTGAAAGTAAATGAATGGAGTGGTTTTTTAAAATTCGATGAACGTAGTTCAGACTCTTATATAGGTCGGTATGATTTTTTTTTTGTTTTTTTTTTTCAAAAAAAGTCTTCAAGTATTCAAGCTCAAATTTCGCGATTTTTTGTTGAAAGGAAAACATACTCCACCATCGAAAAGCAAAACTGTAAATATCACGAAAAACGTGATTGACGTTGAATCCAACTTCGAGAAAATGAAATGGATCACCCAGTGAAATAAATAGTTAACAATTTGATCCAGTTTTCTCAAATCGGGTTAATTTTATATAAAAAAGTGTCAATCATAAATTGTTTTAGAAAATCAAAGAGCCTTAAGGCTGTATAGTTTTTGTTAAGATATAACTTGAACTATTGATAAGATCATTAGGTCAAGTAAAAGTCAGAACTTGTCTGTTTATCATTTAACACAATTGTTGGTAGTATTTTTTTATTGTCTTGAAACAGCGAGCGGAGAAAAACAACGAAATCAACAAAAAAAGTCCGGAGCAAAAGTAGGAAATGTAGAACAAAATAAAACAAGACTGCTCGTATCAGGGCGAAGCCCTGAAAGTTCCGACTGCCTTTTATTGTTTATGGAGCAGTAATAACATAAACAACATAAAAAATTAAATGAAAGTTTAAAAAAATGAAAACCATTTTTTTTTTCTAAAATTTGAAAATTATTTCTATGAAAATCATCCCCCCACGCCATTTTAAGTACAAAACAATAGATTTCGCTCCTTGTAACAAATCAATTATGGCAAATAATCTTCTTTCAGCCAGTTTGGAACGATTTCTAAGACAGATGGATTAAATCTCCGCTTACGCGTTCATAGCGCGAATTATATCGCGCGTTAATTGTCTTAAATTGGTCAAAATGGCCGAAATGGCACTCTTTAACCCCTCATAACTTAACGAAAAATGATCACAGGTGAAATGTCTTTTCAAATTTAAGCTCAGGACAACAATAGCTTTCGAATGATATAAAAAAAATTCCGTCAAAAATGGCTAGTTAAAAAGTCGAAATTTGTCTGAAAAGAAAAAAAAACCCACCCGAGCACAAATATTCCGTTACTTTCCTATCGAAAGTCGGAACAAAATGCATTGGCTCCCAAGCAGCTCAAAAACTCCGAAATAAAATTTGAAGTTGAACTGAATGGAAGGAATTTAACGGTATTGAAAATGGATGGTTAATAATTGATTTTAAAAAAGAAATCGTAACAGCCTTACTGAATTGCTATTTATTTGCTCCTGTAATTCTCTTCATTGATATGTAGCTTAGCAGTTTTAGTGTCCGTTCAGATAGAGAGGATGAAAGACTGTAGCAGTCGAACATATTGCAAGATGGTTGCTTTTATAAATAGTATTTGGGGGATGCTATTCTATTCTATTTTATTCTATTCGTCTATTCCGTTCCACTTCAGAATTAACTGGTGTTTGCTCAATTGCACATTCACTAACAAATTTTAAAAAATCAAACCATAATTGTTTCTTTTTTCTTCTCTCTCCCCACTGGATTATGAGAGAGGAAGAGTTATAGTGGAAAATATTCTAAATATATTTTCGCTCTTCTTTCTCTGCTCTATGTAAGTAGATTTCTCTATGTAAGTAGATTTTTATTTGAGCTAGGTTCATTAAATAGGTAGTAGGTGTCTCATAAATTTGTTTTGAACGCCGTGTTCCGTTGACGCGCACCAGAACGTTCTCTTCTCCGTTTGCCATCGTCTTGTTCCGGCTTTCAAAGATAGTGCGGAATATTTATGCTTGGGGTGGATTTTTCGGCTTTCATTTTTCGACTTTTTTTTTATAATTTGGCCGATTTTTTATATCATCTGAAAGATATTTTTTCCTGAATTAAAATTGTAAAAGATGATCATTTTTTGCGAAGTTGGGGGGGGGGGGGGGGGGGGGAATTTGCAAAGTTGGTAAATTAGGGATAATTTACGCGTAAGCGGCAAATTAATGGGTAAGCGGCAAATTAATTTGCCGTAACACGCGTAAGCGGCAAATTACTGGGTTTCCAATTTAATTGAGGTAAGTCTTTTGTTCGTTTTATTAGGACACAAGTTGCTAAATACATTGTTTACATAGGCGTGTGGGGAGATAAATTTAACAAAAAATAAAAAAAGTTTTCCTTTTTCCGATTACTTCGTCAATTTTTCAACCAGAAAACTTCTGTTAGCCTTATAGTGCAGTCGGAGCATTCAGGGCTTCACCCTGATATACGAACAGTCTGTTGTTGCGACCAATGAAAATGGATTGGAATTTTGTATTCGGGTGTGCTAGTTTTTTTTGTTCCGACACGTGACTGAACAGACTCCACACAACCGGTGCGTAGTCCACACAAATTCTGTTTTACTGAATGTGTAAATTTGTCAAGGTCTGAAAAAAGTCTTTGAACGGACTCAGCGAAACTTAGCATAGCGGTATGGCGTGCACTTTGAGAGCGTCTGATCTTGCATTCAATCCCCTGCCATGGAAATGATAATGTGTGACGGCGAGCTCTCACTTGGTTTCTAGCTTCAGGTCTACCACAGCTTGGTCGATTTCAACTGCAATAATGGTACCGCGTGAAAATCCTAGAAGCAAAAATGCAGCCTTCTAGTCGCAAAAAAAGAGCTATGTTGAACAAATAACCTGTTCAGTTATTGTTCGGACCATTTGAAAAATGGGGAGGAAATTTGTACTCGGGTGTGTTTTAGTTTTTTTTCTTTTTGTTTTCCACGCAAAATCAGGTAACACAAATAATAATAGGAATGGTTCGAGTGATATATCATATTAAAGCCCTTTCAATCGTGATTCGAATGGCATTAAAAATTTTCCAAATTTTTTTCTAACTTTCGAGAAAAACCGGTATGAAATGTTTGGTCTAATTTCGAACAAATATGGTGTGATCGTTTAGGCTTACAATAGTTTATTTTAGCTTACTTTACGCTGTGAAAACCTAAATAAAAGTAGTTTTTCGAGTTTTTTAGCGCCATTTTGTAAACAAAGGTTAAATTTTTTTTTTTCAATTCTTAGTTTTGCCGGTCAGTTTTCTTCAAAAACTATATTCCGAATGGCTTTTTTAAACTCTGACTGTCAATTATGCGTAAGTTCTATTTTCGTTCAGATCTTATTATCATACCATGCAGAAAAAAAACGACACTAATATGAAAAAAAAGTTTTTTTATTTGCATTTTTCTAAGACTGTAGTCGGAACATTCTGTGCTACTTGTTTAGATTGGTTTGATGAAAATTTGCTCACACTCATTCATTGTTTGATTGTATCAGTTTGAAGAGAAGATGCTTGTCCTTCAGACTCTTATATAGGTCGCGATGATTTTTTTTTTTTTTTTTTGAAGTAATCAGGTGTTTAGACTTGCGATCAGCTTAGAGAGTATTGTTACGAACCATCTTTTTTTTCTAATCTAACTCGCAAATAAAGGTGTTCATTAAAAGAGTTCACTTATTTGGAAATTTCACTTCAGCATTGGAAATTGCATAGCATCTGTTCTCTGCTTTATTTGTGGCTGGTGCCTATCAAGCTTCCTTGGCTGAGTGGTTAGTGTGTGAGACTCTTAATCTCTAGGTCGCAGGTTCGAACATGCGGAGTAGACGAAATATTACTCATTCGAGGCTCATTTTTATTTTCTAAATTGCTCTTTACAGCTGCTTTCCATCGTGTTCTCGGAAGTGTTCGCGAAGCGAAGCTTCGTCTGTGTTTAGTTTTTTTTTGTTTTTGTTTTCCCTGCAAAATTAGTAACCACAATTAATCATCGGACTGGTTACAGTGATATATCATATTAAATCCCTTTCAGTTGTGATTCAAGCTACCTCAAAATTTTTCCAAAAAATCTTGTCAGTGTCGAGAAAACCGGTTTCGGCTTGAAATTTTTGATTTTTCGTCGTTTTCGAGCGAACAAAGCCATCGAGTAGCGTTCGATATGAGTGAAAATTTGCAATTTATCCCAAAAACTTAATGCAACAAAAATTCATATAGCGCTTCTCTGGCTAAAAAAAACTTTTGAAAATTTGCGTGCAATTTGCGTGCAATTTTGAAAATTTTTCGAAGACAATTGCTCGTTTATACCTAATTCACTAATTTTCTACGCGTTCGTAGTTTTTTTTCAACACGCAAAAAAGCACGAACTTGGAGAAAAAAGTTTTCTATCTTTATGTGGTCGGAACATTCTGTGCTACTTGCACAGCAACCGGCTATCCGTTTTTGAGATTTTTTTTGCCTTGGTAACGCAGTACTTTGCGAATGCAGTTTTCGTCTTTATTTTTAGTTTGAAGTTCTGGTCTGCTGATGATTTTGTGTTAGTGGTAGTGCAAGGAGAAATAGTGGGAGTGAAGATAGTGAGAGTATAAAATTAACCTGGGTGTTGCAACCGGGCACTAATCTTTTTTCCGTAAATAATTTTGTTCACAGAATGGTCAAAAAAGAAATGGTAAATTTACACTCAGTTCATATTGAATTCGAAAATCTTGGCGTCTCCGGAACACTTGGTCTGGAGGTAAAGATTACGGCTGGGACGACTAAGATCCTGTGCTCGAATCTGACAGGACCTGTTTTTTTTTCAAACAGGAAATAATCAGAAAAAATTGTCAGCCTATTATTTGTTTCATTTTTTGTCGGCTGAGTTGCCACATCATAGAATTGCCTTTTTTGCTGTGGGCAAATGACATTCTAATTGCTTTTAGTTGATTTATTTGTTTGTAATTGCTTCTAATTGATTTGTTTGTAATTGTATTAACTACAATTTCAGCTAATTTTTCAGCTAATTGTTTGCTGAAAAAGTTGATTTCGGCTCAGCTGTAATCAGCTTAGTGACCTTATTTTGATTCATTGCAATGGAAACATGCTTTTTTTGCTCGCCCTTGGATTGCACAAGTAGCTAAAATCTTAATAAATAAATAATAAATTCTTCACGGCTTCATTTTTTTGTTTCGGCTTGATAGTTTTTAGCCTTTCTTATATCTGCTTAATGCCCTCATATTGCGTCTCAAAAATAGTGTTTGCGTGTGTATGTTTCATAATTTTTTCAGAACTTTTTATCGATTTTATTTTGTTTTCCTTGCGATAAGCACGGGTATTGCAATCGTGTACTAGACTTTTTCCCTTAACTAATTTTGTTCACAGAATGGTCAAAGTTAGAAATGATAATTTTAGGTGCTGTTCATATTGAACTCAAATTTTGTTGTGTCTGCGGCGAATTTAGACTGGAGGTAACGAATACGCCTGGGACAGCAATGTTCTTGAGTTTGATGACCTGTTTTTTTTTGTTCAAACTGGAATTATTCAGTTTCAAAAACAATTGTCGGTTTATTATTTGTCTGCTTATGTTTTGTGGGGCTAGTTGCCACATCGTATAATTGCTCTTAGTGTTTTGATTTACGACTGTTGTTTGTAATTTCTTGACTTCGTATTTTTTGTTTTTTTTGCCTAAAAACATTCTTCCCAAATGAATTCGGCTTATAGTTTATCGGCTTAATGACCTTATTTTGAGTCGTTTCAAGGTAATCATATTTTTTATACTCACTAGATCCGGTGTTTTCTCGGCTTGATAGGTTTGAGCACAAACTAAATCGGATTAGTGGCCTCATATTGCTTCTTTCGACGAGCGAAAAAATTTTGTATTTGTGTGTGTATGTTCTGAAGAAGAGGGGGGCGTGTTAACTTTTTAAAGTCTGAGTCTTGTTGATTTTTTTTCGGCTTAAAGGGTTTCTGCTAAGGTATTTTCGGCTTCGTTACCGCTTGATAAACTTTCTTCCGATTGGAATTTCAAGTTCTTTTGTCTTGGCATGTTTTTGTTTCAAAATTACAAAAACAGAGTGTTAAGTAATGAATGATTGAATGAATGATGGATGGTATGCTTTATGAATCTATCTGTTCTCAATGTCAACTCAACTGCAATTGTGGTGTCACCAGTTCAACACTAATTTATATTGTATGTTGTGTTCTATGTGCACATTTCACTTCCAGTCAGTTCACAGTTATTTACACACTAGCACAGCTAGACATATAAGAAGAAGAGAGATGAATTAAACAAGCAGCAGTTGCATCAACTATATCACTACGCTTACTGCATACATATCACCAGCCCCAAATGCACACAAAGCCCTAATGCCACTGGTGCGGCCTTCATAAAGGGTATGTAATGATTGTCCACATATTGAGAACCTCCTATTAAACTGAATAAGCCCAAATACATTTTCCATTTTATTTATTTCTCAGTCTTTTTATTTGCATTTTCCATTTGCATTTTTTTATTTGCATGTTTTTTTTTTTAAATTTTGTCTCGTTTCCGACTCTAATAAAATAACAGAAACTTCAATGAAATCCCAACGCAGTTTTTGTTGATATCTTTTTGCTCTGAGATTTTAAAGTGTAGAGAGAAGTTATTAATATTTACTTTAGCGGTTTTTTAATTCCGCTTTTCTGTTGTAAAATGACTAACTTGATAGTGTTGTTGTTTCATTTATTTGCCACTTGCAGTCACGTTACTTCCATTGCTGATTCACAGCTTAAAACTGTTTGTTTTGTTCCTAATAATTTCATTGACAAACTTAGTGCATACGTTTATATGCTTTTATTATGGCTATATTGTGTCGTTGTTGGTGATGCCACTTCTCCTCTATGGTCAGGTGATTTTTATGATTAATCAATTGGAATATGTTGAGTATTTTCTGTTTTACTGCCCAAAAAATTTGAAACTCATTTCTCGCTCTCTGTAATGTTTGAGTGGTGTCACTGAACGAATCGAAGGCTTTGTTTGGTTCGTCCTTTTTTCTCGGTTTTAACGAACGAAGTGATCTACCACGTATTCAGGTCTTTCTTTCCTGTTTTTGTTTCCCAGTAACTCTATTCTGCAAATCCCTCCGAAATGACCTTGGAATCTACAACATGAGAAGACGTGTCGTTAGCTAGTGAATGATCGACCATTCCATTGCCATGAGACTGATGTGCTGCTTCACTGTCCCGTTTATTGGTGATGATGATGATGTCCATATGGACAAAATTACCATAGTATCCTCAGTTGAGTAATAAGACCTGTGTGAGCAGAGCCGGAAAGAGAAGGAAAAAAGAAGAAGAAATAACACGCATGTCGTTTTGTGTCAGAGAGAATTGGTCAAATAATGTGCTGTATTCCATGTCATGTCTGGTCTGGTCTGGTCTGGTGTATCCAATGTGGGTGTTTGTTGTGTTAGTTTATCTGTTCAAACTAGTGACCACTCCACGACTACTGTGAAACTGTTGTGAAATGGATTGATTGCAATTTGTTCAACTGTTGTTCACATCTGATCTGTCTATCACTCTGTTCACTTATACTTCACTCACTTACCGCAGTCTCTGTTCTGTGGCCATAATACTACCAATATTAGTGTAGTATTGTAGTTCAAACCACTTTCTTATTGACACCACAACACAACAACCCTCAAACAAGCAAATTTAGATCATCTACTTTTAAACTCTTATCAATTGCAGTGGAAATGAATTTGTTTTGTTTCAACTGCTGCTGCTTGTTACTTGGCAGCTAAGTGATGTTATCTTTATAATTATCAGGTGCAATTAATCACTCCAATTCTATCCTCGATGCAGTTGGAGTTTACCAATCTCGGCATCCTCCTTACTCTCGCCAGCCGGCCCATTTCTATCTAGGTGTATTGAAATGTTCTTTTGTACAATTTAACATTCCATGCATGATTCTTTGTTAAGGTTAATTAACGTAGTGAAGACTCTTAACTAGGTCTTAAAAGTCTCTAATAACTACAGATGTGCATTCATGTATATTGATGCATTTATGAATGCACTAAGGTACATATGCACTTTTTGAGTTCAATTGAAATTCATCTGTTGAAAGTGAAGTAAATAGCACTCTCCAAATACAAACGTGGAAATGGCGCATAAAAACGTGAACGATTTTTAGTTTCGAAAGTGAAATTTTATTTGTAGATTTCCAGCGGAATGAAAACTTTACCTATTGATCCAGTTTTCTCTAGTTAGGTTTATGTTATCAAAAAAGCGCTAGTCATAAACTGTTCTAGAAGTTCAAAGAGCTTAAAGAAAGGGAATCTTTTTTTTCTTTGAATTTCGAAAATAGAGATTTTTTGTCAACAAAGTCAGTGTTTTTTTTCTGTTCACTTGCGTTCATCACTCTTTTCCGACTGTCTGTCATGTTTTTTCATTCGAATACAAGTGTATTTCTTAGTTTTCTTTTAGTCTGTCTCCTTTCATATCTTTTCTTGATAATTTTGAGATGGGGGCTATTCACAATGAAGGACTCAATGCCCCGAAATTTCTTTTGTTCGACCATTTGAAAAATGTGGAGGAACTTTGTATTCAGGTGGTTTTTTTTTCAACGCAAAATCAGGCACAACAAATAATTATCGGAATAAGTCAAGTGATATATCATATTAAAGCCCCTTTAGTCGTGATTCGAACCACATTAAATAATTTTGAAAAAAGTCTGTGTCGAAAAAAAAAACGAGTTTGAAACTGTTTTTTAAGCTGTTCTGAGGCTAAACAGGCTTACACCAGCTTCTTTGTGCTTAATTTAAGCCGTGAACACTTAGTTCTATACTCGAGTAAAGTTAGTTTTTGGAGTTTTTAGCGCCAATTTGGGAATCAAAAAATCTAAAATTCCAAAACTCTCAACAACTTTTCAAAGTTTTGAACATTTTTGAATTTAACAACAGTTTTTTTTGGCTTTCCTAGTCATTTTCTGCAAAGAGTGTTTTCCAATTGGCCTATTTTTTTATCAAGGTCGAGTATTTTTGTATTTTTAAGACTATGGTCAGAACATTATGTGCTACTTGAACAGTAACCGGCTATCCTTTTTTGGTTTTTGGAGATGAATACTGAATTCGACTCATATGTTGTTTTCGAGCACTCGACTTTCGTCTGAAGAGTTTTTCAAAGAATTTATTCATCAAGCACTATCAGCAGTATAAACATTTTAATATAAATAACATACTAGTTCAATCTGATTAGACTCCGAGAGGATAGACAACCTGATTTTTCGGTCTTCTAAATTCTCTCCTTGTTGCGTTATTTAGTTTTTTGAAAAAAAATGAGTTTTTTTTGTTCCACCATTGAAAATGGGGAGGAACTTTGTATTGAGTGTGTTTTATTTTTTTGTTTTTCACGCAAAATCAGCTACCACAATTAATCAGCGGACTGGGTTGAATGACAGATTATATTAAGGCTCTTTCAGTCGTGATTCGAACGACCTTCAAAAATAGCGAAAATTTTGAGTTTCGAGCGAGTAACGCAATCGAGTAACGTTCGATATATGAAAAATAGACCTTTAGGCTCGAAAAAAATGAATTCACTAAAAGGAGAACTAACTAGTTTTGGAAGCTTTTTAGCGCTTCCTTTGCCATTCAAGTGTTTGAAAAATTTACAAATTATGCAGAAAAAAATGTGAAAATTGGAAAAAGAACTTTTTATTTTTCAAATTGGTCGGAACATTCTGTGCTACCAACATTCACCGCGACCGGCTGTCCTTAATTATTTTTTTTTATTTGAAGTACTTGAAAATCATAAAAAGGATTGTAAGTGGTACAGAAGTTGGCGATTGTTTGAACGACGTATACATAATGAGACTATAAGAAAAATGCGGGTAACAATGTAACATAAACAGAGCGAAAAAAACGAACCCTTTTTTATTTATCTCATT
>NC_087069.1:56477260-56506359 GCF_963678635.1 Symsagittifera roscoffensis
GAATGTGTGTGTTTAGAAGGTGTTTGTGAAGGGACTACGCCAGGTGGGCAAGAACTTCAACACCATCCGCACAGACTACCTGCCTCACAGGACTACTGTAAGTCAACTGCCATCACATATTCAGATGAGTCGGACGTGAATGAACAACCACTACCCGAAGTTGTTGATCCCCAGAAAAAGTAGATTACTGAGAAAGTACCACAGATAATTTCAACCGCTTCATTAGTACAAGTAAACCAATTGGAAAATAAGCTAAAACAAAAAAAAAACTTTTTTTGTCGGTGAGAGGGATAGAGTTGGACAATAATCTGCTAGAATGAGTTGATTCTAGCTTAAAATCACGTCAACGTGCTGTAGAATTGGATAACAAGGTCGCTCTTTTTGTCATTCATTCCTCCAAGTTAGTCTTGAACATGGAAAAAGACTAGCTCAGTTCTGTAAAATATGTATATTTTCTTGGGAATCACAACAAATAGGGCTTGATCCTATAAAAACGTTCTGTGAGTTAATAACATAGGACAGAAACTCAGTTCCGTCCTTTTTCGTTAAGTGGTCGGAAAGTAATTGTTCAAGCATAGCGAGCACAAATTGCTTTCTGTGGGATAGAATGAGCACGTCAATTAGCATGGTGAGATATAATTATTGTCCACCAGATGAACTTGCCCAGCAGTTTGAGATAGAAACTGTAATGTGTAGTTGCTTGTAATGTGTTCTCTGAGTGGGTGTGTGTTTGTGTGTAGGCGGAGCTGGTGGAGTTTTACTACGTGTGGAAGAAGACGCCAGGCGCCCAGACCTCCTCCCTGGGGGCAGCCACGAGGGGGGGCACCTCCTCTTCGTCCTCATCCTCATCCTCAAACCACTCAAAGGTGAGGACAAAAGACTTTCCGCTTTCGCAAATCTTTCATTTTTTTGTTAATAACACGTTTTCGTTATTGAGTTTTTTCCACTGGGCACGTTTGTAATTGCGACTATATTTTCGATTTATTTGGTGGCATTTTCTATCCGCTCTGTTAAAGGAATTTACACATAATCTGGAGGTCTGTTGTGCAAATCCGTTTGGTTAGTTCTGCGTTTTTTTCCTTGGTTTTTAAACTCCGGTTTTGCTATCAATCCAGCCTCTGGAAGAGTTTTGGAAAGTATGAAAAGTTTGCGAGGGCATGTGTGCAATGGGTGAAAGCTCAATGTTTTATATTATTGCCAATATTATTGGGAAGCACTGCTTGAGTATGTTGGTGTGTTTGTTGCAGGGAAGTGGCAGTGGTTCGAAGGGGGGCAGTGGCACTACCACAGCTGGCACGAAGCCCTTCAGTGGTAAGCAGAAGAAGAACTCTGCTGCCACAGCCACTGCAGGCGGCAACAGCGGAGTGGCCAGGATATCCAAGATCATCTCCAATCGTACGTAGTCCTCCTCTCCTCACTCCAATGTTTTCTTGCTCAGCCAAAAGTATCTTGTAAGGCTATTTTCTCATGTTTTCATGAACACTTGGGGGATCGGATATGCCTTGCAACGCAGACGCAGACAGATATCATCAAAGGCCAATTAGTGAAAATGGAAGTTGTAAACAGAAGCATTAAGAATTTTTTTTCCAGTTGGAGGTGGAAGGGGAGGGGAGGGGGTTGGGGTGTGTCTGTCCCTTTGAACCGGAACGTTGGCTGTTTAAATTCCGTTTACGCTGAGTAAGTGTCATTAAGTATACTCTTTTGTGTGTAGTGCAATTATCCTTTGGCAAACGCAATTTTTGTGAGAAATTTATTTAGCAGCTGGTATTTTTAATTCGGACCACGAAGTGAAAGTGGGGACGAACTTAGTATTCCGACTATTTCAATTTCTTCTCCTGGCACAATTGCTCACCATAATGAGTCGGGCGACATAGATTATCAAAGCCGTTTTTAGTCGTGATTGGATTGACATTTTAAGAGTTGATGAAAGTAGTGAAGATTTTTATAAAGGTCGTGATGATTTTTGTGTATTTTCTTCAAATTTGATTTTTCGCGGGCTGAGTTTTGATTTATTTTTAAATTCACTTCATTTCCTTAGTTTAAAAGAAGGCAAACTCCACAATCGAACAGCAAGAGTGTAAAGATCGCGAAAAATGTGATCTACTTCTAATTTGGGGTAGTTAGTTTTAATTTTCAGATTTTCTAGTGGTTTAAAAACTTGCCCTATTGATCCAGTTTTCTAAAATTGAATTGATTTTATCGAAAAAAGTGTCAACCATAAATTGTTTTTTGAAAGAGCTTTTAGTGCATATATCTTTTTGCTTAAATCAAAAATTGATTTTTTTTGTTTGTTTGTGTTCATTGACATTTTTCCAACTGTTTTGAAATGTTTTGGTTGGATTTCGGTTTTACTGTTTGTTCAAGTTTTTTTTCTTTTTCCCGCGTTTCCGTCTTTTGTTGAGTGACACGCATAAGTGGACTGTTTTGTAGAAGTGGGGAGTAGTGGCGGTGGCACTGACGTGGAGTCGGATGGGGATAGCAACACTGTCACTGAAAACAGCAGCAGCAGTCTGGACAGCAATGGAGGCACCCAGTGCAGACACTGTGGCACCACTGCCTCCAAGTCATTCCTCCACTGGGGCTCCCATCCCCATCGCACTCTGCTCTGCTTCGAGTGCAGACTAGACTACCAGGTCAGTCTTCCACTCTATGCTACACACACACGCATACACACACACACACACACACCATTAATAGCAGCAGACTGGGCAAGCAGCACCAAGTTACTCTTCATCAGGAGCTAATTTCCCAACGCATTCAAATTTTTGACAAAGTCAGGCTTATTAGGTCAGGTCAAAATACCCGTCCGAACCTTTCGATACGAAATGAGTTCAAGAACAAATAAGAGTGTTCGATGGTTAAAAGTCTTCGATACTTCAAATGTTGGGCAAAAAAAACAATATTTGGCAACTACGTAACAATGAGCGATATTCGTGATGGTTATTTTGGAGAATCATTTACTTTTTTTGCCATTGCTTCGTTGTTTTCTTTTACACTTGCGAAGCGAGTGTATTAATACGAACCTTCTTTTTTTCCAACCTAAGTCGCAAATATTGGTGCCACTTTTGGGGCACGATTACAGCTTTTTCATAGCATGTGCTTTGACATTCGAATAGTAATATGTTAACACAGTTGATGCAGTTTTGGTTCATCGAATGAACCGAAAAAAGTGAAAAACTCGATTTTGGAAATTTTCTAAATTTCTCAATTTATCTCGCAATTTTTTGAAATGCATAATAAGTACATAATTTGGCTTTATGCTTTGCGATTTGTTACATGCAAAGTTAGTGTGGATGCCTTCAGTTTGTTATATTCCAAATTATTAGCTGCAAAGCTCAGCCAATTTATATTTGGTGCCACTTTTGCTGAACTGCATCGGCAATTCATTAGCATATGTAGCTGCTCTATTCGTGACTAGTATTTGTCGGTTGTTGAGGTTGCGTGGATAGTGTGTGAGACTCAAAATCTCTCGATTGCAGTAGGTCGAAGATTCGAATCCTACCAGTATCCGAGTTTTTGCTAATTCGATGCTGATTTCAGCCTTTTCTTATTTCACTTGATAGAGCTGCCTTTTGGTCGTGTTTTCGCAAGTGTTTGTGAAGCGCAGCTTCGCCTCTGTGTTTCAACGCTATATTGGGATGACTTTTTCAGGCTATATCAGGTTCTCCGAATAGTTTTGCCTTGCCTTAAAAAAAACTAAGTTCGACCAACTCAACTCATTGTTGAGTATTTAATCAGATGTTACATAGAACAACATGTCAAAATGCAAAAGTTGCAAGCTTTTCAAGTGCTTTCTGTGGTCGACAGTAATTTTTAAGGTGATGTTATGAATTCGTTTCAGAAGTACGGAAGATTGCCGAAGACAGCGGAGACACCAGTACCTACTGGTGGTAATAATAATAGTAATAACAACACAAACATGGTCCCACAAACATCCGCAGCATCGTCTTCGTCACAATTGACTAACTCCTCGCAATATCTGTTCAAACCAGTCAAGTCAACCGCGGCCACAGCTACCCCCGCTACTGCTTCTACTGCTGCCGAGAGCGCTGCTGGAGGCAAGGGAGGAGGGGGTGATGTGAGCTTAAGCAGCGGCAGCAGGGCATCCAGTGCTTGTTCGCTGCCTGCAGACGTGGGGATGGGGGGATCATTTGAGAGAACTAATGGGGTAAGAGAGAAGAAAATAGTGACTCACTGCTTCCTTTCTTCATTATATCAATTGACTTAAAGTAGCCAGCTAGGCTAGGCTAGGCTAGGCTAGGCTAGGCTAGGCTAGGCTAGGAAGGAAGTAAGGAAGGAAGGACGAGGAAGTTTGAATATGATTAATTTTCCCTTCTGGTGTGTAGGTGTATTCTCCAGCGCTGAGTCCATCAGTGGAACAGCAGCAGCAGCAGCACAGTGGCAATAGTACTGTAAGTACAAGTGGTATTAGTGGCAAGAAGAAGAAGAGGAAGAGCAGAAATAGTGTGGAGAGTACATTGACACTGTCTCATTCTTCTTCTTCGTCTTCAACAGAAGCACAGCAGCAGCAGACAGTTCACAGTGGGAGTGGGAGTGGGGGCAGCAAGCGGGCCAAACACAGGGTGAGTTAAATAATCAGCAAAAGAGCATCTGCGCGATTCTGTTCTGATCTGCGTGAACAACTAGCCGGGCAGCTCCTATGTAGACCCCTTCCCTTCCATCCTGAGTGAATACTGCACGAACAAGCTGGTATAATGACAGATAGAAGCAGAGTTAAGATTCAGCAATGCTCAATGAATTAAGTTAAAGAGAGTGCGCAAAAAGATGAAGAGTACGATAAATCAGTATTTGCCACAGTCTAAAAGATGAAGGCTGCTGTGTGTGTGTATGTTGATGTGTGTTTGTGTTGCGTTTCAGGAGAGTGCAGCGAGTAGTCGGTCGGACACTCCGAGCAGCACAACAGAGAACAGCAACACAGAGACACAGTCCTCCTCCTCATCGACATCCTCTTCTTCCTCGACAGGCAGACAAACAAAACACTCCACACACGACAGCGCCGATGCAGAAGATGCCACCACAAGACCAGAGCCCATGCAGATCGATGCGCCACAACAACAACAACAACAGCAGGTGAACTCGGACACGCATTTAACCACATCAACAACAGTCAGCAGTGCAAACGACACATCGTCATCTGCAGGGAGAAGCAAAAGTTCATCAGACACCGCAACAGTCATGCCAACAACAACCTCAGCATCATCCACTGCGACAGAAGTAGCCGCAGTCATTACCAAATCCGAACTGCAGTCTCTGGCTGCCGACGTAAAGATAGAACCAGGACTCCTCGCGATGCGCACCACCGCCCATATTTGCAGCAGGCAGAATTCCTTGTCTACTGGCATTATAGAAGATCAGACTCCCGCAGAGGAGGAAGAGGAAGCGAGACTGGAGGCATTTGGCGGCCAGTTCCCGCCGGTATTTGCGCCCACGTCAGAATTAGTTCTGGCAACAGCCGCAGCAGAACAAGCTAGACAACATTTACCGTCTGCTGGAGTTCCTTGTTCAGATTTGTCTGCTCAATTCTCATCATCCGAGACTCTGTTGACATGGTCGCAATCTGCAAGTACAAATAGTACTGGCACAGAGCCGACAGTATTGGCTTTACAAGGAGCCAATATAAAAGTGGAGCCGAGAGATAGTTGTTCATTAAGGCCGCAAGTGCCGAGCAGTCTGCAGCTCCCGTCTTCAACTCATGTCTTAGAATCTAAGATTAAAATGCCCCCACAAGAGGTCAAATTGGAGTGTAAAGATGACTTGATGTCGATGATGGAGATGGGTGGGGGTTCGACGAAGATGGGTGTGGTGATAGTGGGACGGAGTGGCCTCACCCCTCCCCCCTCCCCAACACCCCTGCAGTGCAATGAGGAAGTGCAAATAGTTCCTACGAGACACGTGACTGAACAGTCTCCACACAAACGGTGCGTAGTCCACACAAGTTCTGTTTTACTGAATGTATAAGTTATTCAAGGTCCGTGAACAAAGTACCTAGCATAACGAAACTTTTAGAGAGTCTGATCGTGTATTCGATCCCCTGCCATGGCAGTGATAATGTGTGAGGGCTAGCTCACATGGTTTCTAGCTTCATGTCTACCACAGCGTGCTCGATTTCGACTGCAATAATGGGGTATTTGTTCAGGCTCAAAAATACTTTTTTTTTGCCGTTTGACTTTTGATTTCTTTTTAAGTTTAGTTCATTTTCTTTGTTTACACTTGCGAAGCGAGTGTATTAGTACAAACTTTCTTTTTTCCAACCTAAGTCGCAAATATTGGTGCCACTTTTGGGGCACCTTTACAGCTTTTTCATAGCATGTGCTTTGATATTCGAATTGTAATAAAATAACAAAGTTGATGCATTTTTAATTCAAATGAACCGAAAAAAGTGATTTGTTTCAAACAACATAACATTGAAAACTCGATTTCAGAGTTGTTCTAACTCAATATATTGCATTTTTTTGAAATGCATAATTTATACGTAATATGGCTTTATGCATTGCCATTTGTTACAATGCAGAGTTAGTGTTTACGAAGCAAACTCCACTATCGAACAGCAAAAGTTTAAAAGTCATGAAAAACGTGATCGACTTCTAGTTTCGAAATTGGAGTTTATTTATCGAATTTTCCAGCAAAATAATTTTATTTGTTGATCCAGTTCTCTCAAATTGGGTTTATTTTATCAAAAAAGTGGCCATCAATTTTTTTCTTCGGAATTCGAAAGATCTTTTCAAAAAATAAGTCCGTATTTTTTCTTTGTACTTGCGTTCATTGATTCTTTTCCAACTGTCTGTTGGCTTGTTTACATTAGCGAGCAGCGTAGTGTGTTAGTACGAACCTTCTTTTCGTACGCTGCTCGCTAATGTATCGTTCAAAGGCACCGTTCATTGTTTTTAAATATTCGATTTCGAAGAAAAAAAATTCCGAAATAGTTCGAAAGTATGGTCAAATTAGCTGTTTTGAGTTTGAAACCAAGTTACTAATTTCCGCATTAGAGTAAATTGATGTTTTCCAGACATTTTTTCTCGCTGCTTAATTTTGAATTTGTGCTACCATCCAAATTGTGGTTGTGCAGTAAACGTCTCTCTGCCTAAATGTCTCAAAAAGCTTCTTCGTGAACAAAAAACACCGAATTTTGGTACTTTTAGAATTTTTTTCATTTTAGAAATCTGCCTGCTTGTTATTTGTTTAATCAGGCAAACCGTGTTGAGTTTCACTTCAACTCGGGCTCAATCCTTGTAGGTGTTGAGAGCTCAATACAGATCTGCCTGGCAGTGCTTCTGTCAAATGCTACTTTTCTTGAGTCCTTTGTTTGCAAAATAAGTATGAATGAACATAGTTTTTTTCTCCAAAATGTTTTCAATCCATAATGAAGAATCATAGGAAACTGTAAAAGTGGACAGACTACTGGCAGACTGTCAAGTGGACATAAGGATGTTGTCTGTCCTTTCCGAGACTCTTTTCATTAAGTAAGGTGATAGTAAATTCTTCGCTGTTATTTTTTGTTGAAACTTTTGCTTTGAAATGATTTGGAGAAATAATTTTATTTCTTTTTATTGCGTTTTCGGGTTAATTATTTGTTTTATGAATTGTTCGAGGATGTGCCCTGTTTTTTGGGTTTTTTCTAAGTTTATAATCACTTTATTTTTGTGAAAGTTTTGTTCAGTTGTACTATTCCTAAATTTGTTTTTGCATAAAAGGAGTTCGTATTCTCGGAAATGAAAATAGGTTTTTGTTTCCCTCTTCATAACTTCTTAAAATAAGATGATTTTTTTTGTGTTATTATGCTTATTGTGTTTTGAATTTTGAATTATTTAAAATAGCATGTGCTTTGATATTCGAATTGTAATAAAATAACACAGTTGATGCATTTTTAATTCAAATGAACCGAAAAAAGTGATTTGTTTCAAACAACATAACATTGAAAACTCGATTTCAGAGTTGTTCTAACTCAATATATTGCATTTTTTTGAAATGCATAATATATATGTAATATGGCTTTATGCATTGCCATTTGTTACAATGCAGAGTTAGTGTTTACGAAGCAAACTCTACTATCGAACAGCAAAAGTTTAAAAGTCATGAAAAACGTGATCGACTTCTAGTTTCGAAATTGGAGTTTATTTATCGAATTTTCCAGCAAAATAATTTTATTTATTGATCCAGTTCTCTCAAATTGGGTTTATTTTATCAAAAAAGTGGCCATTAATTTTTTTCTTCGGAATTCGAAAGATCTTTTCAAAAAATAAGTCCGTATTTTTTCTTTTTACTTGCGATCATTGATTCTTTTCCAACTGTCTGTTGGCTTGTTTATATTAGCGAGCAGCGTAGTGTGTTAATTTTTTTATTTTAGAAATCTGCCTGCTTGTTATTTGTTTAACCAGGCAAACCGTGTTGTTTCACTTCAACTCGGGCTCAATCCTTGTAGGTGTTGAGAGCTCAATACAGATCTGCCTGGCAGTGCTTCTGTCAAATGCTAGTTTTCTTGAGTCCTTTATGTTTGCAAAATAAGTATGAAAGAACATAGTTTTTTTCTCCAAAATGTTTTCAATCCATAATGAAGAATCATAGGAAACTGTAAAAGTGGACAGACTACTGGCAGACTGTCAAGTGGACATAAGGATGTTGTCTGTCCTTTCCGAGACTCTTTTCATTAAGTAAGGTGCTAGTAAAATCTTCGCTGTTATTTTTTGTTGAAACTTCTTGCTTTGAAATGATTTGGAGAAATAATTTTCTTTCTTTTTATTTCTTTTTATTGCGTTTTCGGGTTGATTATTTGTTTTATGAATTGTTCGAGGATGTGCCCTGTTTTTTGTGTTTTTCTAAGTTTATAATCACTTTATTTTTGTGAAAGTTTTGTTCAGATGTACTATTCGTAAATTTGTTTTTGCATAAAAGGAGTTCGTATTCTCGGAAATGAAAATATGTTTTTGTTTCCCTCTTCATAACTTCTTAAAATAAGATGATTTTTTTTGTGTTATTATGCTTATTGTGTTTTGAATTTTGAATTATTTAAAATGTATTTTAGGAGAGTTAAACATTTTCGATTTAAGAATTGGTTTGATTTATTTATTTTTTTCACTTGAATTGTTTTTTTCTGAGCTGTTACGTATGGGCTCCTGTGAAATGACCTAAAATTTCTTGCTATTTAAACATAATCGTCTTGCAACATAAATCATAAAAATAATGATTTTCTGGACTTTTTCATATTTGTGCGTGATTTAATTGTTTGTCTTCTGAACAGGTTAAGGTCAACTTGTTGCCAGTGTTTTTTTTTAAAGATGTGTTTTTGCTGTTAATTGAACAAACTTGAGATAGTTTCAATTTTCTCTGTTTTTCTTTCAGTTTTTGCGTTGCAAGTGGTGCACGCGGCTGGTATTTGAGGTGTTTTGCGCTTTCATAACCGACGCATTCAAAGCTCTCGTGGTCGCGTGGTTAAATGGCTGGTTATTGACCAATAACTGTTCGAATTTTTTCTAATCCTCGATTATTTTACCTCATGTATGTTGCTTCTGTCGAACATTCGGGCATAAAGATTTGTTGACATTGAAATCGATGGTCTATTTAAGGGGTTGTTGGCTGCAAAAATATCGTAAATGGCAAAAAAAAATCTAGACTAATTTGTTAACCTTTTCTAACAGTGCTTGTAGTTATACGTTTTCCGGATAGATTTTTTAACTTGAATCATTGACTGGAAAAATATTTCGCGATAGATTTGATTCCGAACTTGGACTTGCAGATTGAGTAAATTTTTTTTTGGGAAGATGATGTCATTTGTTTATTTAGAAGTTGCATAATAAAATATCATTTGTTTTTTCGTAAACGGAAGCTCTGCTGTTTTCCACGTGGAGTAGAAAAAGATGATTTTCTAACAATATTTGTTTTGTTTTCCAGTTTGAGCGATTAGAGCTTGTTTATTTTTTGTCTTCTCAGTTTGGCTTCTGTGTTTGTTCTGTATCTTCTACTGTCGTGTTTATTGTTGTTGTTGTCTGTGTGCGGGACTGTGTGTGTATGTGGTGCTGCTCGCGTGTTCATCCGTGCCCCCTGTCCCCGTCCCTGTAGTGGTGGAGAGGGGGGCGTTGTTCTGGGCGAGGATGAGGATGGTGGCCATCGTGTTCCGCATGTCGTAAGCCTTCTTGCACACTGCTGTCGTGGGCGTGTGGATGTCGTCCGAGATTCTGTCCTCCGATTGCACCTACACACACACACTCACTTATCCTGCAAAACATCCCACAGTTTATTTAATTGCACTTGTGATTTGCCGAATAAAGACTTTTTTCAGGCCAACAACTTGTTTAAGAATCAGTGTAGCATTTGGTATCTTGGTTCACATGGAGTTTAAATCCTATGACTATTTTAGCCTATTTAGTCTAGAGTTCACGCCCATGTTTGGAGAGGCTGTTGAAGTTCTCTTTTAGCGGACTATCTCGTCTGTCTGCTTGTTTTTGTTTGATTTGTTCCCGCATTTCTTAAATCATCTAATTTAACCTCTTTGGATAACTGAATTCCATGATTTTGTGTAATTTCCATTTTAGTTTTTGTTTTGGCAACAAAATGTTTTCAATGGTTTCGACCGGTTTAGATTGACTGCGTTAGTGTGGCTGAGAGAAGAGATGAAATTGGGAATTGTGAAAGTGTGGTGTTGCCTTGAGTAGTCTGTAGTCGGGTATGTTTGGCCAGCAAGTCCAACTCCTCTCCGTCAGTCCCATGGCCTCCTCCATCCACTCACTCTCCGCCCCCTCACAGTCACACTTGGTGAAGACCACACACAGAGGGGGACCCATCTACACACACACACACACACACACATGCACACTACTTTCATGTATTATAATCACTCACATACTGCACATACATGTAAACATACCCACACACATAAACTGTTACTCCGAGAGAATAACCGCCGCAAGGATCTAGTAGACTGTTTGAAAAGATGTTCCAACAACTGAGTTGTTCACCTGAGGTTTTCAATCTATCATAACCTTAACTGTCTGTCTGCTGCCTCTTTTTCTAATGAGACGCAGGCTATGGCGGGGTGGGGTCTATAAAATGTGGCCTGAAACTAGCTGTTTGGATGACGTTACTCATAGTTCATGAGATAGATAGTGATTGCAAGTATGACTCTAATCTATCTGTCTACTTGGAATTGTGACTTTTGTGGTCTGCTGTGTGCTGTTTCATTTTGCCTCGTCGGGGGGAAGCAGTTCCAGGAAAAGACTTGCAGGAAGGCCTAAAAAAGTCTGGATCGATTGTGTTAAACGAGACCTGAATACTTTAGGCCTCAAATCCAAAGTAGAAGTAGTAGTAGTGGGGAAGCAGATCTGTCATGTTTCTTTTTTTAAGGTAGTATATGATGGACTTTTCCACTTTGTTCAAACGAAGATCATGTAATTGTTATTGTTTCTTGCTCAGCGCTGTTCGTTTTTGGTTGTGTTGTGATGTGTGTCAGCTGGTCTCTTCCTACTCACCCCCTGTCCGTATATCTCGTGGAGGAACCTCTCGAACAGTGGCCTCTCCTCGTGTATTTCCCACCTGGCAGTGCTGTCTATCACATACATGATCACTCCAGCACTCCTCAACTGGCCCAAGTAGTACTCGCTCTCCAGACTGTACCACGAACACCCCATCTCCTACACACACACACACAATCAAACATACACTCACATACATGGACTTAGTCACACAAAAACAAAGGCTGCAAATCACAATTGCTGCTTGCTGTACATGTAACCCACAAGTCACAAGTTTGCCACCACAGTCATTTAGGGAGAAGTTTTCATGATCAAAAACCAAAAATTTCAAACATTTTCTTTTTTGTGTTAAAGATATTGTTCGCAAAAACAAACAACTGCAAGAATGAAAGATAATGCTATGAAAATCGAGAGAAATTTGAGTTTCATTTTCTTGTACCGTATCTCAAAAATGGAGAAGTTTTTTGATGTTTTTTTTTGCAATCTGAATCAAGACTTATAGGGGATTAATATGACACACAGTTCACCCAAAACAAGTTCTCTTTGCTTAAGTTATAATTGGGCGGACAAACATCCTGAGCGGTTGTTCTTTTCACTTTTTTTGGTTAATTGGTGCATGTAGCATTAAACAAAGAGAAGAAGCAGTATGGTCACGTCTACTGCACCAAATGCAAGTCTCTCTCTCTATCTCAGACGGAAATTGAGACTGGTCTGAGGATTTCATATCCATGGCCACACTGTTCTGTTTGTGTGTGTGTGTGTGTGTGTGTGTGTGTGTGGGGGGGGGGGGGGGTGGGTGTACCTTGAGCTCCACTCTGATTGGGTAGGAGTTGGCGAGTGAGCTGACAGTGTCGGCTGTGAGTCCGAACCAGGCCCTGCTGGTCACACTCACCACACTCTTCATGTTGGGTCTGGGCTTGTCCAGCAGACTCTTCTGCTTCTTCTTCTGTCCCCCCTTTCCTCCCCCATGGCCACTGCCACTGTTGTCTCTCCTCTTCTGGTGCTCAGCCCCTAAAGTGTCAGAAGGAGAAAGAGAAGAAAACACACACACACACACACACACACACACACACACACACACACACACACCTCACTAGAAACCTCACAGAAGCAGAACTGAGCCGAACGAACTGAAGGTAACTATGATCCAGGGAGATTCAGGCGATTTTAACCACCTCAGAACAAGCTGAAGATTGTGCCTGCTGATATCATCTCAAAGCACCTTTTTAACCGTAATTGGTATAACAAATAGATGTAATTGAGAAGAGTAGTTGCGAGTGTTTCTTCTGCCTTTCAGACTGGTGGCCAGGAGTGTGTAACAGGTTGTGCGCTGGATACTCTAACCACTCTTGAGTCCATCTCTGCCTTTTCCACATCAGAAATAGTTAAAACGCTGTGAATGGAGGAGACTCTCTTTTTCCAGGTGGCTGCATGGGATGGAATGAATAGTTTAACCCATACCTTGTGGTACATTAATTGGGAGCATTAAAATGTATGCCCCCATAATCTAAAAGAGGGGTACTCTGTGATTCTAACACACTGTGGTCCTCTCTCTCTCTCCTCCTGACTGACTGACCTGAGTGTTCGCAGAAGAGGGCGGCCAAGTTCTCTCTCAGAGTCGTCTTCCCATACCCCTTGCGTCCCCACACCACACACGAAATGTTGCCAGTGTGCGGCATACCTGCGCTCTTCTCTTCACTTCTGTCTTGTTCTTGTTCTGCTAATCAACCGTCTTTCTCCTATCCAATCATCTCCATCCGTCCATTTAAACTTTCATTTCAATTAAAATCCAAAATCCATCAAAAACTAATTTCCTTCATAAGCATATGTTTTCCAGTTTGTTCCCAAAAATACTAATGCTAATAAAAATAAATAAAACACTATTTTCAATTAATTGTTTAATTGGACACCAAGGGTTTCGATGCGTTGTCTTTTTGTGATAATGCTGGCCAGAATGTATGTAACCGTTGACTATAGTAAAAACTGTCACTGTATTTGATGTTTTTAGTTGTATTAGTATGTGGTCTGTGATGTAATAACGTGCGTAGTTGTTGTGTGGTGATCGTAGTTTCGCCGTGTAGTCAAACGTTTAATCTAAGCTGCATTACTTTGTTGGTAAGCTCTTCTACCAGTTGAAAAGAGTAGAACAGAATGCACACATCAGCTGTGCTGCGATTGATTTGGTTTAGAGAAGCCCTTTGCTTGTTCTTGTCATCTTTTCCCATACTGTTTTTGCTGATTGTTCACCAGTTCAATTGTCTATGGACTTAAGTAGTACAAAGAGGGGAGGGGACCCTTTGGGTCGGTAGGGGGTCGACTCCCTGAGGAGCGGGGTGTCCGCCCCTGGTCTGACTTGAACCGCGGCAATAGGGTTATCAGAATGGAAAGAGGTCGAGTTATGAAACAGCGTTGCTATTGGCTCTCGTATCCAAATCAGCTGGATTGGAAAGTCATTTCTCAACAACGAGAATTCCTTATGGAAAGTTAAGAAAGCAAATGGAGTTTTTTTCTATTATAAACGTTTTTTTTTCCAACCGTGGAATGAATCTAGGAGAAGATAGCTTGCTATTTGAACACACAGTCTAGAAAAGATTGCGTTACTTTTTGAAAATTATTGTTTGATGTAGTATGACCTAATGCTACGAACAAGTGTAATTTAGTATGATGATATTGTTGTGTTTTAGAGTGTTCAAACTGGTTCGATGATTTTTTTGTGTTTTAGAGTGTTCAAACTGGTTCGCAACTGGAGACGAAAGACACCAGCGACCACATCCAGCAGCAGATCCGTCCATGCCACAACAGCAACAGTGGCAGAAACCTATGCCTTTCCCCATGATCACAACAGTAGTAGTTGTGTGGGGCAAGTGAACAGCTGTGCGAGGACGGATGTGAGGTGTGTGCCCATCAGTGGGGGCTCCTCATTCCACGCCACTTCCATCCCCAGCTCAACATCTTCTTCCAAGCAGAACAGCACCACCACCACCACACAGCCACAACACATCAAGAGAGAAAAGGTCACACTCAGATCATTCATCGGTTACTTGGGGCAAAAACAGTGCATCTCTGTTCTCTTTTCTGGAAGCTTTTCGATTCTTAGTTTATTGGCTACTCTTTCTATCAGTGAAATAAACGTTTAGAGCACTTTTATAGTCTGCTTAAACAAACTTTAGTGAGTTTGCTCATAGTTTGTCGTTTTATCTAGACTTGCACGAGTGATGCTACAAGAGTGCCCCCGACGTCGTCTCGAGAGCTCATTCATTCGGCCGGACACCCGTCTGAGTCTGTGCGAGTGACAAGCAACCCCTCCTCCCTGCAGACGTCCGCAGCACAGTCAGGTACCTTTCCCCTCCAAACCCCAGTCACACCAATCAATGGGGCATCCACATCGCCAGGAGCAGCTTCAACCGGAGGAGTCACTGTGAATACGAACCTAGCCTACCCTGGGGTGGCGTCCACACATGCCGCAATGATGAATGCTCCTCGGACCCCTTTGAGTCTGCGCGGATCCCACGCGTCAACATTGCCCCTCCAACACCTGGCGTCGCCGATTTCTTCATTACACCAACAAAGACATCACCCAATGGTACCGACGTCCTCGTCCTCCAGTGGGAATCCAGGTTGGACCCCAGAAGAGATAGCGGAGCGCCAGTTGCGAGGAGACATAAGGCTGAACGCGGAATTATTTGCCAGACTTAAGGACTCCGCCAACTTGCAACATGGTGCTGGAGTGGGTCACAGTCCAGCGGGAGGCCAGGGTGGTTCCATACCCACTAGCACTGCTATGGCTCTTCAACAGTTGCAACAAAACGAACACGCATTGGCAGCTGCATTGCTGGCTCACCAGAATCTGATGAGTAGTCCAGGTGCCCTTACCCCAGGTGCTCTCCAGTCTGCTGCAGCGGCCGCTTCTGCTCTGGGAGCGAATCATCCGTCTCAGCAGGGATCCATGCACAACATAGATCCAGCTTTGATGTTACGTCATATCCAGGAAGAACAGAGACTGCACGACCACCTCACAAACCAGACGAGACTGGCGCAGCAGTTGAATTCAGCGGCGGCAGTCGCAGCGGGACACCAGCCAACTCCGCCACAACAGCAACATCATCAGCACTCACACCTACACTTACATATGCATCAGCAGTTGGCAGTCGCTCAAGCCGCAGCCCAGGCAGCCTTAGGAGGCATGTCGCCGTTCAATGCAAGTGCAATGTCGCATCATGCAGCCGCAGCGTTGCAAGGAGCGGGTGGAGCTGGAATGAACCCGAATGTGGCCGCAGCTGCAGCAGCCGCCGCAGCATCAGGCGCAGATCAGGCTCAACTGGCGGCGCTGCTGGGACTACAGCATTTTGGAAGTGGCGGAGGAGGTGTCCCCCCAGGCGGAGGCTCTTCCCAATCCCATGCTCTCTTCGCAGCGGCCATGGGAGGAGGGAACTCGCAGAATCAGCAGAGCAGCAATTATCCCTTCTCACTGGCGGCGAATCAAAGTGCCTTTATCGGTAGTAGGGAGAGAGAGTTGCAGGCACAGGCGGCGGCCTTAGCTGGACTGATTCCAGGCGGTGCTGCTGCGGGTGCCTCATCATCATCTGCTGCTGCTGGTCTTCTGTCCAGTCAACAACAGCAGCAACTGATGGCGGCGGCTGCTGCTGCTGCCAATAGTCAACAACAGCAGCAGAGTGGTGGTATTGGTAGGATGGCGGGGATGGGTGTGGGGGGTTACCTGCCTGCAGAGGACTATCTCTCCGCTCTGACCAGTGGCGCCCACTCGCAGTACAGTGCACAGATGGCACACGAACACGAACTGAGAAGGTGAACCACTCACTCTTCTTACTTTTTGTTCTGCTAAATAAACATCCCACATAAGATGTCCAGTGAACAATACCCTCTCCTCCAGATACAACAGTAAGATTGTAAGATTAGTGAACCTTAAGTTTAGTAACGGAAGTCCTTTTTGCTTTCAAAAAGGGTATAGTTTAAGATATGTACCTCGCTTTTTCTATTAACGTCGTGGGTTCCAGCCCCTCTTCGGCTAAGGTTGAATAGTGGAAGTATGGCCAGGGCTTAAAAACCGTTTGATGGAACTGTTGTAATTATTAATTGATAAATTAATTAGTTCGTTGTTCTTATAGATTCATGGTTTTGGAGCAGGAGAGAAGGGCACAGTTTGCGATGAATGCGACCAGTATGGCCAACAACAGCCACAGCAGTGCTGCAGGAGTCAGTGCCAGTTCAAATTCTGGCATCAGTGGCAGAATATCAGTCAGCTCGGCCAACAACATTCACGCCTCCCACCACTCCCACCCCCACCATCACACTCCGAGTACCCCACAACATCAACAGCAGCAGCAACAACAACCTTAGTCTACTGCGTAGGCAAACGCCTCACACCACGTGTGAACAAACCGACAAGAGCAGCAGTCAAGATGAAGGGACTGCTTTAGGTGCTAAGAGCACAACTGCAAACAAACACGAAAGGGAATAAGGGACTGACTTTGGCCTTGTTCTAATCTGTGACTGTTCTATTAGTTATTATACTCTGTTCTTTCTTTCCTCCCATCATTGAGTTGCGCAGTTAGTTAAGTCAACCAACAACACAGTATGATCCAGTCAATGTTCTAGACACTTCCCTATCTCAATTTCCTCGTATCTGGCCCAAATAAACAACTGCAAATGCAAATTAAAAGCAGCTATTGTTCATGGAAAAGTGTCATGGGTTCAGTTAAACTTGGTTGTTTGATTTAAAATAACTGACAAAATGGAATAGTTTTTTTTCCAAATTCCGCTTTAGTTTTGTTTATTTAACTTGTTCTATAAAATCTATCGGCAGTAGAAGAGACTTTCAAATGCACAAATTGTGATGTCAGTAAATAAGAGTCTCTTAATCTTTTCCTTCGTTCTCCGAAGTATTTGACTTTGTCTGATGTAATTAAATCCAGTTATTCCTAGTCTCTTTAATTAATTATTGAAGTTTCAGTCTTTTGGTTTAACTTGCAGTCCAAAAAGCAAATACACTCTGCTTAATTCTGTGTCGTTATTGTTTTCAAAATGAAACCCGTTCGGTTTAACTTGCAGTCCAAAAAGCAAATACACTCTGCTTAATTCTGTGTCGTTATTGTTTTCAAAATGAAACCCGTTCATTTGGTTTCGTAGTGTTAATGAACGAAGTGATTGATCACTAATGATGTTTTTTTCCTTTTCATCATTACCAGTCACTGAACGTACTGAAGAGTCTTTTGTAGGTCGTGAGGAGTTTTTTTTTCATGAAAAGTCTGGAAATTTGTACACGCTCAATTTTATCTGTCGCGGTCTGAATTATGATTTTTCGCGGTATGACAATCGAACAAAAAAACTAAAGGTCAGGAAATTTGACTTCTAGATTGGAAAGTTGATTCTAATTTTGAGCTTTCCCAGCGAGAAATGTTTTCTTTTAATCCTTTTTCTCAAATAGGGTTAGTTTTATCAAAAATTCTTGAAATTTTTGAAGCCATGTTTTTTCCTTTGAAACTCGGTTTCCTTGCGTTCATTGACTCTTTTCCAGCTGTATGATGTCTATGTTTTTTCAACAGGCGATTTTGATAAAATGTTACTTTGTTACTTTTATCTTTTTAACTGTATAAATTAGAATTATCTGTGACTTAATCTGAAAGTTATAACATTAAAAAGGACAGAGCAT
This sequence comes from Symsagittifera roscoffensis, assembly GCF_963678635.1. NCBI lineage: Eukaryota > Metazoa > Xenacoelomorpha > Acoela > Convolutidae > Symsagittifera > Symsagittifera roscoffensis. The sequence goes on from NC_087069.1 coordinate 56,495,414, forward strand.
TCTCTCCGCCGGAGAAAATGAAAGTGTAAAGGTCAAACATAAATGATCGGTTAAATCAATTAGATACGTCATTAGCTAAACTAGATAAGATATAAAAGTGGAATCACAGCATTCCTCAAAGCAAGAAAAAATTTAAATTGCAAAATTAACTAATTAACTAAGTAACTGCTCCTTTTTCCCCCTTCAAGAGAGAAATATGAAAGTTTAAGCGCCGTATTTATGCACTAAGTTAATGTTAGAATTAATAATTGAAAAAAATTAATGCGGTTAAACAATAACAACTCAGCACTGAATGTAATTCAAATAGCTGACATCCGACGGATGTAAATGTAAAAACTGACTTATAAATTAAGCATTAGTTACAAAGTTAAATTCTGTAAAATAAAAACTGAGTGCCTGAAATTAAGCACCCCAAGGTAAGTTTTTTACTGCAAGATTTCTGATAAGCCGAGCATTAAGGTGAATAACGATCACTGATCCGAAGGAATGTTATTGTGGAAATATGAGTTAACAATCAGTTAGCGAAAATTATGATTTTTTGTGTGTACGGTTAACGAAATGAGAAGCACCGAGTATATCGAAGAAAGAAAAACGAGTTTTTGAATTAGCAGTTTTTTGTGGCAGTTCATAAAGTTTTCAAGCTCTGTTTTAAATAGTTCGTTGTCTAAGGCTGTAGTTCCGTCATAGTTGTCGATAGCGATTCTAAAGGATTCGCGGGTAGAGGAAGGGGGAGTGAGTGTCCGAAAATGAAGAAACCGAAACTTTAGTCACCTCGTCCAAAAGAGTTTTGTGGTGAGTTATAGTATGAGGTTTATTACGGTTGTTATCCAGGACAATCGGATTAGAGGCTGAGCCAGATGTTTCTTCTAATAGATCTATAACATCTATAAAATATCTTATAGCGTCAGATTTTGGCGGGCCCACGTTTCGGCTTGACCGACGTAGAAGCGCTTCGTTACCGGAATTAAGAGAAGGCTGTTGGTTGGGGGTGGCCTCGTCGGAAGAGTCAACTATCTCGTATATCGGTTTAATGGGGAATCTTCACCGTTTGTTGCAATTGTTTTGTCCGTTGGATCTGTTTCTTGTGGGATGTCACTTGGTTCCTCCGGAATGATGCTTATTGGGCCTTGTGAAGTTGATAGCTAGTCGTTTGGGTTGTCATCTAAATTCTCAACCTTTATGTTATCATTTGCATTACAAGGGTTATCAGTGATGTTATCGTGTTTTTTATCATTTAGGCTATCGGAAATAATTCGTTTCCTAACCACGTCTCTAGAAGGGAAGCCTCCTGCTATCCATTCCCTATCGCTAATATGGGAAGTATCCGAGGGAATAATCATCGACTCTGCAGAAGCTAATTAACCTGGAATAGTGGTCGACTTCTTAGATCTGGGTGGCTGTCTTCGAGAAGTGTTCGTTGATGATTTCGACACACTCGTTCTGGTATTGTTGTCTGAGGTTTCCAATTCTATTCGTTATCTGGTCTTCGGTTCCTGTTTTCTAGGTTGGTACCTGTTACAACATCGGGGTTAGGAAACTCTGGTAACGATATTTTGCCTTTCAAAGATCGGATTTTAGAAGAATTCGATTTTGGAAGATAGTTTTCTGATAATTTTTCAATCGGATAATTCTACAGTAGTGCTAGATGTTTTTTTTTTAATTTTTTAGTTTAACTCTTTGTAAAAGGGATTTCCATTGATGTTCTTCCATGTTTTCCGAAGGATTCTACCTTTGAATGGACTTTGAAGGGGTATTTTGACGAAGGTTTTGAGGGAGATGGGTAGTCAGATTCATATCCCTTCTCCAGCGATGTCTGATTCTTCTTAGTGATCTCAGTATCCTTATAACCATCCTCCACTCTGCCGACGGCATTCCAATCCCTAGCTTTTTCTTTGCAAAGTATGGATTTAGCCTTGTCTAAACTTGCATTGGAAGGTTTACCAGATGCCAGTTGTTTCCAAATAGTGTTTGGTAATAGATTTCGAATGGGGAGCATTTAATTTTTGATTGATAAAAGGACCGAAGGTTCCAGATAATTTTTGAGATAGCACCGTATAGAGTAAAGTTTTTGAAATTTTTGGGCCATTGCCAACAATTTGATTTTAATAGTATGTCTAAGATTTCAACTAATCCGTTGGAGCGATGATCTCCTATTGTAAAAAATATTAATTTAATTTTGTTCGAGTCACAAAATAATTAAAAATCCTGGCTTGTAAAACTGGATGCGTGGTCTGCTCTAATGGAGTATGATATGCCATGGAGAAAGAGATAATCTTGAAAAAATTCGATAACTGTTTTTGAACATGTGGATGTAGTAATTTGTGCCGATGGACATTTCGAAAATCGATCGATGCATAGTATAATATATTCGATTGTGCCCCAGTGAGAATATAAAGGACCAGCGAAGTCTAAGTTGAGTTCTTCGTTGGATTCAAGTAAGGGCGAAGTTCATTAATTTGAAGGTTTGGAATTACGTTTTTTAAAGTCTTACCCGTCTTTGTACATCATGAACAATTTATGCAATGGAAATAAATCTGTCTGTTATCATGGGGCCACCAGATGTATTGGGCCAAGTATACCAGATGTATTGGGCCAAGTATTTTTTTTCCGAAATAACCGGGGCGTGTTTCGTGTAGTGTCTTCGTCATAGCATTTCTGAGGGTAAAGGGGATAACTAATATACCGTCCATGTAGAGTAATCCGTCGGGTTCGTGTAAATCCCGTACGTAGTGATGAAAATATGGAGAGTTTGCATTGATCGTCTCGATTTTTTTTGGAGTGCTTTCACGATGGGGGTCAACATTGGGTCATCGTTGGTTAGGAAAGCGACTAATTTGGCATTAAATAAAGTATTTAAATTCAAAGGACGATCGGGCAACTTCAAATTTTCACGGTCTTCATTTAAAAATTTTTCGTTTTCGGATAACAATGGGAATTCTAGAGAAACTTGAATACCGGAAGTGGATGGATTAATTACATTTTTATGATTTTCCATATTTACAGTATTTACAATTTTTCTATATAAAGCGGAATTAATTATGGTACAATTAAGAAATAAAAATAAAAAAATGCGGAAAAAGAAATCGAAATTTTTGAAGCGTTAATATTCGAACAATCCGAAGGAAATCATTTTGAAGTACAAAATTATGTTCGATTATGATTTGAATTACAAATTGTAAAAGTTTTAGAACTGATGCTAATAGCTAATTACGTAATCTTGCGTGATCGTAGTTTTCCAAATTTGAACCAATAGTCTTGCACGACTGTCCTTGTTATCCGAAGGATAAATTGCTTTCTTGATTTTATAATTATTCGCGACTACAAAATCTTCGTCATAATGTGATTGGGGTGAGGCATTTCCAGCTGGAATCCTTGAAATCAAAGCGGTGAATCCCATATCTTTTCCTGCCAGGGGCTTAATTGTAAAATTAAAAGATAGCAACCGATCGACCCATCTTTTTAGTCTACTGTGTTATGTTTTATTTCCGTGGTTTGTTGCAAGCGTGGAAAGTATGGCTTTATGATCTGTTTTTAGCAGGTTCAGTTCAGTAATCGAGTAAATGGAGAGGAACGCGTCTACCTTTTAATTGGATTGGTTTTAGAGGCTCGTGAAAATGGGTGATCCATAGAGATCCATAGAGATAGTTCTTATAATGTTTCACCGCCCAAACGACTCCTAAAATTCCAATTCGTTAGTAGAGTATTTAGATTCGTGTGAATTCAAAAACCGAGAGACAAGAAACCGTCTTTCAATCGTTCCCATTGAGTTGTTATAGAGATGCCCCTAATCCGTTGTGATGCATCGTTTTTTGTTCTGGTGTGACGTTTTACGTCGAAGTGCGCATTTTCTGCTAGATTAACAATTTCTCGTTTGATTTTCTCGAAAGCTTTTGCGTGATCGTGATTCAAATTGAAAATAGATTTTCTATTTAGCAGGGCGCGGAGCGGGTTCCCTCCCAAAGATGCTTAGTTAGGAACTAATTTGATATATTGATTTATGGACCCGAAAAACGATCTTAGTTCCTTCAGATTTTTAGGGATAGGTAGTTCTTTTTTTGCTTTCGTTTTGTTGATCAATGGGGAGATTCGTGAACTTGAGATTTCAAATCCCAGCCATTCGATTTCTTTCTGAAAGAATTTGCATTTCAACCACTTGACGACAAAATTGTGATTGTCTAAAATTGATAAGTTTTTGAAAACAATGTTTTTGTGGTCTGAGAAGCTTCCTTTGGATGCGATTGCAATATCATCTAAATAATAATTTGTAAAAAGGATCGTTCCTAACGTTGAGTCCATGACTCTTTGAAATTCGTTAGGCATATCGCCCAGTCCATAAAAACCAGTTAAAAACTGATAAGTGCCGGTAATATCGCCGTCAACTATACTAAAGTTACACTGATTTCTAGTAAAATTGTTTAAGGCGAGTTGTCTATAGGCATTTGTTAAATCAAGGTTCTTGAACCATACCTCTCCAACGGAATCATTTGAAATTTGAGCTGCTACGTTATCTTTAAGTTCGTGACAGCTGGGTATTTGTTTTTGTAGATTTGTTATTTATAAATTTTGAATCTTATGCCAACTTGATTGATTTGTCTTTTTCACGAGTAATGACGATCGGGCTAAAAAAACGTTATTTGTCGCAATTTTCCAACTTCTTAAATGGGTGATTTTCAGCTGATTTTTAATTTTTCCAAACCGGAGGAATAATTTTTTAAAAGTTTTTGAGATGTGAGCGGTTTCCCTGTCTATTTCTATGGTGGAAGTAAAAATTATTGACTTACACATTTTGTTCGTCTGGAGTACGAGAATTACTTCTGTGAGATTTCTATCCCTAGTTTGGACAGGTTGCCGTTTCCGAGGATGTTCCTCTCGTGACCTTCTGTCAGGAAAAGTCGACACTTTTTGTGTGACCATCCATTTGAGAAAATCGGAAGTATCAATTTGCCGGTGATGTTGATGGCATTGTCCGTGAACTCGTAATATAAGTCCTTGGTTGCCTTACCCACTGGATAAATCTTTAAATAAGGATCCCGTAGTTTCAATTCGTGCAGAACGTTTCTCTTGAGGAAACTGACCGGGCTAGCAGAGTCCACTTGGATGTTTAAGATTAGTTGATTTTTTTCCCAAGGCCATTTTTTTTACAGTTTTTTGAGTTCTTTTCCATTGTACTTACATTTAACACAAAATAATCGTCGTTATCGCTCTGCCCGGATTGACCCTTCATTGATCACACCACAACAATCTCTATTTACCTGGTCCATATTTACATCCAGATGACCCGAGGGATTTTAATCTGCATTATCTACAATTTGAGTAATTACAAAGTTTACATTTTTACGACGCGATTTACAAAGTCTGGTTAAGTGACCTTACTATTTACAAGTCGTGTCCTTCGCTGGATAAACAGCAAGGTGTCCTTTTGAAAATGTACCGCCACATTTCATTCATGTTTTGCTGGGTTCGATGTTCAGAGTTGGCTCTTTTTTGACGTTCAAATGATTTTAAGATTTGTGTACGGATGGTCCGTTGCGTTTAAAACTGTTGTTTATTTTCATATGGTTGAAAATTCCCTTTTCGTCTATCAGGGCAACGTTGAGTGCCTCCCTTAGTGGTAGAGTTTCTTTTAGAAGTTTTTTTTATATGTCAGATTTTTTCATGCTATGAATGAAAATATCCCTTATCCATTTGTTCTCTGCGGCGGGTATGTCACACTTTTTGGCCATTTCGGCCAAGGCTCCCAAAAACTGTTCTAATGACTCTCTGTCACGTTGCTTCCTGTTTAACAATTTGTGTCTTTTGGCCAAAAATGGTAAAATGGTCCGTTGCGTTTAAAACTGTTGTTTATTTTCATATGGTTGAAAATTCCCTTTTCGTCTATCAGGGCAACGTTGATTGCCTCCCTTAGTGGTAGAGTTTCTTTTAGAAGTTTTCTTTATATGTCAGATTTTTTCATGCTATGAATGAAAATATCCCTTATCCATTTGTTCTCTGCGGCGGGTATGTCACACTTTTTGGCCATTTCGGCCAAGGATCCCAAAAACTGTTCTAATGACTCTCTGTCACGTTGCTTCCTGTTTAACAATTTGTGTTTTTTAAATGTGACGTTTTTTTCCTGACAAAGGCTTCTTTGAATTTCGGTCCAAAGTTTCGTTTTCCTTCGTTTCCTAGGGCTAGAGGATTGGACAGAGTTTCTTGTCGGCTTCGTCTATTCTCATTCAATTAATTTTCTTTGTTTCGGTTTTGACGGATGCCGCATCCTCGTCGTCGTATCGTTTTTGTTCTTAAAATTTTTTCTTTATCCGTGTTTTTCTTTGGTTTTCCGATTCGTTTTCCGTCTGATTTTCTAGTCTTGGTGGAAGAGGTTGATGTCTTTCCAATAGATTTAAAAGGTTCTCGATATCTACTTTTTCTTTCGCAATAATTGCTAAGTGGAAAAGATCACTCCAATCTTCCCAACGGATAGGTGGTTCCACCGTATGGTTGTGCCGAAAGGGAGGTATTCCTCTCACGTTAAATACGTTGTTTGACTGCGCCATGGTAAAATGTTACTTGGATACATACATCTAACTGTACTTTATATAGTTAAAAGAATAAAAGGATAAAAGTAATTTAATCTGAAAGTTAAAACACTAAAAAGTGACGGAGCTTTCTCTCCGCCGGAGAGAATGAAAGTGTAAAGTTCAATCATAAATGACCGGTTAAATCATTTAGATACGTAATTTGCTAAACTAGGTTAGATATAAAAGTGGAATCACATCAGATATCGAGGGTTGACTTATAGTTTTTAGTTTTTTAGTCAGCACCTTAAAGCTTTTTGCTTAATGGAAGGAAAAAAGCTCTCGAATAGCGAAATTGAAATGAGGGGTAAAATGAATCTCGATTTATTCAAAAGTGAGTTCATTTCAAAATTTCGGAGCGGAATAAAATGACGATAGTTTTTTATGATGGAAAGTCTTAGACTACTATTCGACAATCAATTCTGGTCAATTAAATCAAAAAAGAAATTCATCAGAATTTACAACAAGGAACGACTACAACAACTTTTGCCACCAACTGAACGTTCCACATATTTGAAAGCTTCTACGCTGAAGCCGCAGGTTAGATTTACAAGTATGTCAATAACAGCAGAAATCAACTGGAAAAAGAAACTGCATATAACACATGAGTTATCCCAGAAAATATTAGTTCTATAAACAGTTTTCAAAATCACATATCTGAATATTTCAACAGCCAAGTTTTAAACTTAAAATCGAGAACAACTAGTTTCTATAGAAAAAAACAATCAATATAATTAGAAGAATTCTATACAAAAATGCATTCCCTAATTAAACTGGGGAATATCACAATCAATAAAATAGAAATGAACAACCTAATAACAGCGTCAACAATTTCCTCGTTAGAACAACCAAAATCAACTACGCAGAATTAGTGAAATGATTTTTATCTACATCTTGCCCTAGTTTCAAAAAAAATTATAGACGTAACACTCCAAAAGAATGCCATCGACAAGTGAACCACGTTTAAGAGAAAAATGACCCCCCTTCCCACCAGGAATAAAAAAAATTTGATAACTTTGATTTATTTCGAAATTTTATATTGTGAAAGTTCATAACGAATAGACAGAAGAAAGAAAAAGAATTTTTCATAATCAAATTGATAGAAGACATTTATTATAAAACACCGATAGAAAATATCAACTACAAAAAATCAGCAATTAATTCAAAACAGAAAGAAATAGATACAATAACACTAGAAAAAGGAAAATACCTGTCATGCTCATGAAAGTAACCATTATCTCAAAACAGCGCATCGGTGCTGATGTACCCAGCAATCGTATGATTGCGGGTTCAATTTGCACGTGCCCTGAAATTTACAAGTTGAGCTCTTGTAAATTAGCCATAGCTTAGGTAACCTCAAATAACAAACCTTCGGCTTAGGCCTCTGGCAGGGTAACTAAAAAAAAGTTTGAAAGTCTGCAAATCAGGAATGTAATAAATCACATCTAAAGTCAATCCTTCATAAACAAGTTTATTCCAACTGAGGTTGGTACTAAAAAGAAGATTACTAATGTGAAAGACGATTAAAAACGCAAAAAACAATAGTGCGCCCAAATTTAATCAAGCTTTGATAGGGAACTACCCTACTATTCAGGATTGCACCACGCTGTGTATGGTGAAATAAAAACTCTCAATTCATACACCGTTAAAAATTTTGTCTCCCTATCAACACGTATTCTAAGATATTGTAAATTTGTTATAATTTTTTTACAAAACGCCAGAAAGAGCACGTATAATTAATTGTATTCTGCCTTTTTGAAATCGTCTATGCCACTCAACAATTCTCGCTAATTGATTTTCTATTGATAACATTCAAAAAAACTTAAATTTTATCTAGACTGTTCACAAAAACTCAGTGTTTTGAGCCAGCTTTCGCCAAAGTGTTAAGAAAATAACGTGCAAATGAAGTACGAAGCGTCTTCAAGATAAAGGAAGCTGGTTATTAAGCACTTCAGAACAATACGAACTTATATCATCTGTAAACAAATTTGAACAATCCAAAAGCATAAATTCAGTGAAAATCATGGCCAAAGGAGAGACACTCAAGATAATTTTAGATGCTAGATTCCTAATTGACTTTGTATATTTAAATGTATATTTTTATTTACATGTAGACGCGTGGGGAGGACGTTGTTTGGGTTTAACCGCGCGGAAAGAGGGGTATGTGGGTAACGTGGAGTTGGCGGTGGGGTATAAAAAATAACGTGCAAATGAAGTACCAAGGGGGGTGGTGAGGTACGTTGGATGAGGGTACATGGAGAGGGGGAGGGGGTACGTGGAGAGGGCGGAGGGTCGGTACGTCGTTTAGAACGTGGGTGTGGGGGCAAGGTGGGGTAGTGAGGTGGTGAGTAGTGGGAGATGGGAGTGGGGAGTGGAAACTTCGTGAAAATAACTGGTCAAAAAGGCCTTATTTGGGCACTTTTTGGAAAGTTACTAGATATTGGCCTCTTCAAAGTTACTATATTTTAGCCGCTTTTGAATGAACGTGTTTGTTCAAGCGTTTCAAAAAATTGCAAAAATTAGAATAATTAGCTACAAAATTTAATCCATTTCCTGGATTTTATGTTTAAAAAATAGTCCCTTTTATAGAAAACAAAAAAGGATTATTATCAATAATAATGATTTTTAATAGAAAGTTCTTTCTCGAAAATAATCGATTGAAAAACCGTTATCTTGTCTAAATTTGCCATGATAATCGATTATGTGGACAACATTTTTGTCCATAAATATCCATTATAATCGATTTTTATCGAAGAAATTTTTTGCGGGTCAATTAGCTAATTTTGATTTTCTGCTTATTGTCATTTTTAATTTCTAAATGCTAATTGGCGTTTACTTACTTCGTCAGCATTTCAATCGTCAGTGTTTTCTAAATTAACGTCTGAGATAACTTTTTGAAATGATACTGTTGGTTAAAATATTGAATTCTGTCAGAATTGTTTGCTAACTTTTTTTTCTGCGGCGGTTGTTCTCGTTCATGAAACGTGTATCGCGCTTTGTTTATTTTCGCGTTAAGTGCAATTGTCTAGACGATTTCACTTCTTCAAATGGGGGGGGGGGGCGGTACGTGGATGGGAGTACGTGGGATTATACGTGAGGGGGAAAGTACGTGGGGTGGTCGGTACGTCGTTTAGGACGTGGGCGTGGAGGCATGATGGGGTAGTGAGAGGTGGGAGAGGGGACTAGAAATTTTGTGAAAAACTAGAAATTATGTTCTATTATGTTTAAAAATGCACTCTTTGTTTTCGCGTTGTGTGCAGATGTCTAGACGATCTCGCTTCTTAAAACGGGGGGAGGGCGGTATACGGAGGAGGGATGGGTTACGTGGAGGCGGTTTATGCGGGGGAGGGTCATTACGTTGCTTAGGACGTGGGCGTGGGGGCATGATGGGGTAGTTAGTAGTGGGAAGTGGGAGGAGGGACTGGAAAAGTGACTGGAAGTTAGGTTGTCTTATTTTGCCATGATAATCGATTATATAGACAACAATTTTGCCCTCAAATATCCATTATATTCGATTTTTGTCCCTGAAACTTCGGTGTGCGTAAATTAGTTAGTGTTGATTTTCTGCTTTTAGTCATTTTTAATTGATTTAGGGCGTTTACTTACTTCCTGAGCTTTTCAATTGTCACTCATCTCTAAAATAACGTTTGAGATAAGATTTTGGAATTACACTATTTGTCAAAATATAGAATTTTGGTAGCATTACTTGTTAAAATTGTTTTTATTTTACGTCGGTTGTTAATGTTGAGCTAAAATTTACCTTAGCTTACCTTTCCGCAACTTGTTTTTGTGAGCTGCAAATAATTTTTAGAAACTAAGCGATTGTTCTTGTTCAAAAAATGTGTACCGCGTTGTGTGCAGATGTTTAGACGATTTCGCTTCTTAAAACTGGGTGGGGGGGTGGCGGTACGTGTTGGGGGGGGGGGGGGAGTAGAAAAACGGGGGGAAGCGGTCGGTACGTTCTTTACGTCGTGGGCTTGGATGCATGATGGGGTAGTGAGCAGTGGGAAGTAGGAGGGGGACTGGAAATTATGTTGTCTAAATTTGTCAGGATAATCGATTTTATTGACAACAATTTTGTCCACAATTATCCATTATAATCGATTTTCATCCAAGAAACTTCGGTGCGGGTAAATTAGTTAAAGTTGATTTTCTGCTTATTGTCATTTTTGATTGCTGAAGCCTAATTGGTGTTTACATACTTCGTGAGCATTTCAATCGTCAATGTTTTCTAAATTAACGTCTGAGATAAGATTTTGAAATGATGCTGTTGGTTAAAATCTGTTAGCATTTTTTGCGAACATTTATTTTTTGTCGGTCGCTTGTATTTATTGTTCTGCTAAAATTTACCTTAGCTTACCTTTCGTTAACTTGTTTGTGTGAGCTGCA
>NC_087069.1:56506559-56557108 GCF_963678635.1 Symsagittifera roscoffensis
GTTAGTTGTGGGAAGTGTGTGGAGGGACTGGAAAATTGACTGGAAGTTATGTTGTCTAGTTTTATTATGATAATCGATTATATAGTCAATGTTTTTAACCACAAAAATCCATTTTAATTGATATTTATCTTTGAACCTTCGGTGCGGGTAAATTAGTTAGTGTTGATTTTTTGCTTACTTTTCCTTTTAATTGCTAAATGCTAAATGGCGTTTACTTACGTGAGCATTTCAATCGTCACTGTTTTCTAAAATAACTTTTGAGATAAGAGTTCGAAATGACACTGTTGGTTAAAATATTCAAATCTGTCAGAATTGTTTGGTAACATTTTTTTTTCTACGACGGTTGTATTTTTGTTAGGCTAAAATTACGTTACTTTACCTTTTGGTAACTTGATCGTGTGAGCTGCAAAGTTTTTTAAAAATCAGCGGTTGTTTTTCTCGTTCATAAAATGTGTATCGCACTTTGTCTATTTTTGCGTCGTGTGCAGATGTCTAGACAAGGGCGGTTCCTGGAGGGGGGGTACGTGGAGGTGGGAGGGTCGGTACATTGCTTAGGACGTGGAAGTGGGGGCATGATGGGGTAATTAATAGTGGGAAGTGTGCGAAGGGACTGGAAAAATGACTGGAAATTATGTTGTCGAATTTTGCTATGATAATCGATGTCCACAAATATCCATTTTAATTGATATTTATCCTTGAAACTTTGGTGCGGGTAAACTAGTTTGTGTATATTTTTCGCTTATTTTTCTTTTTAATTGCTAAATGCTAAATGGCGTTTACTTACTTCGTGAGCATTTCAACCGTCAATGTTTTCTAAAATAACGTCTGAGTTATAAAACGTGTATCGCACACTCTGTTTTCCCGTTGTGTGCAGATGTCTAGACGATCTCGCTTCTTAAAAGGGGGGGTACGAGGAGGGGGTAGGTGGGCGAAGAGGGTACGTGGGGGGTGGGAGGGTCGGTACGTTGTTTTAGGACATGGGCGTGGGGGCATTTTTATCTGCTAAACTCTAATTGGTGTTTACTTACTTCTCCAGCATTTCCATGGTCATTGTTTTCTTAAATAATGTCTGAGATAAGATTTCGAAGTGATACTGTTCGTTAAAATATTCAATTCTGTTAGCATTACTTGCTAGTATTTATTTTTTGTCTAGTGCTTTTTTAATGTTCAGCTATAATTTACCTTAGCTTACTTTTGGGTAACTTGTTTGTGTGAGATGCAAATAATTTTTAAAAACAACTGTTGTTCTCGTTCATTGGCGTGGACGCATGTTGGAGTAGTTAGTAGTGGGAAGTGGGAGGATAGACTGGAAATTATTTTTTCGAAATTTGTCATGATAATCAATTATATAGACAACAGTTTTGACCACAAATGTCCCTTAAAATCGGTTTCTTTTCCATGAAACGAAACCTCGGTGTGGGTATATTAGCTAGCGTTGAGTTTCTGCCTACTGTCATTTTTAATTGCTAAATGATAATTGGCGTTTACTTTCTGCGTGAGCATTTCAACCGTCAATGTTTTCTAAAATAACGTCTGAGATAAAATTTCGAAATGATACTGTTCGTTAACGTATCGAATTCTGTTAGCATTATTTGCTAACACTTACCTTTTCTCCATCGGTTGTATTTAATGTTAAGCTAAAATGTACCGTAGCTGATCTTTCCGTATCTGTTTTTGTGAGCTGTAATCAAACTTGAAAAACATAAAAACATAGCGGTTATTCTAGTTCATAAAGCGTGCACTCTGTTTGTTTTTCGCGTTGTGTGCAGATGCCTAGACGATCTCGCTTCATAAAACGGGGGGGGGGGGGGGGGTAGGTACGTGGAGAGGGCGGAGGGTCGGTACGTCGCTTAGAACGTGGATGTGGGGGCAAGATGGGTTAGTGAGGTAGTGAGTAGTGTGGAGATGGGAGTGGGGAGTGGAAATTTCGTGAAAAAAACTGGTCAAAAATGCCTTATTTGGGCACTTTTTGGAAAGTTACTAGATTTTGGCCTCTTCAAAGTTACTATATTTTGGCCGCTTTTGAATGAAAGTGTTTTGTTCGAGCTTTTTCAAAAAATTGCAAAATTTAGAATAATTAGCTACAAAATTTAATCCATTTCCTTGATTTTATGTTTAAAGAAATAGTCCATTTTATCGAAAACAAAAAAGGATTATTATCGATAATAATGATTTTTATTGAAAGTTTCTTTCTCGACAATAATCGATTGAAAAACCGTTATCTTGTCTAAACTTGCCATATGATAATCGATTATATGGACAACATTTTTGTCCATAAATATCCATTATAATCGATTTTCATCGAAAAAAATTTTTGCGGGTCAATTTGCTAATTATGATTTTCTGCTTACTGTCCTTTTTAATTGCTAAATGCTAATTGGCCTTTACTTACTTCGTGAGAATTTCAATCGTCAGTGTTTTCTAAATTAACGTCTGAGATAAAATTCGAAATGATATGATACTGTTGGTTAAAATATTGAATTCTGTCAGAATTGTTCGCTAACTTTTTTTTCTACGACGGTTGTATTTAATATTCAGCTAAAAATTACCTTAGCTTACTTTTCCGTAACTTGTTCGCATGAGCTGCAAATAATTTTGAAATCAGCGGTTGTTCTTCTCGTTCATGAAACGCGCTTTGTTTATTTTCGCGTTATGTGCAATTGTCTAGACGATTTCGCTTCTTCAAATGGGGGGGGGGGTTTAATGGGGGCGGTACGTGGGGGGGTAGGGTCAGTACGTTGTTTAGGACGTGGGCGTGGGGGCATGTTGGAGTAGTTAAGAGTGGGAAGTGGGAGGAGAGACTGGAAATTATTTTGTCGAAATTTGTCATGATAAACAATTATATAGACAACAGTTTTGACCACAAATATCCCTTGCAATCTGTTTTTTTTCCATGAAACGAAAATTCGGTGTGGGTATATTAGCTAGCGTTGAGTTTCTGCCTACTGTCATTTTTAATTGCTAAATGCTAAATGGCGTTTACTTACTTCGTGAGCATTTCAATCGTCAGTGTTTTCTAAATTAATGTCTGAGATAAATTTTTGATATGATACTGTTGGTTAAAATATTGAATTCTTTCAGAATTGTTTGCTAAGTTTTGTTTTCTACGGCGGTTGTTATTCTCGTTCATGAAACGTGTATCGCGCTTTGTTTATTTTCGCGTTATGTCTAGACGATTTCGCTTCTTCAAATGGGGGAGGGGCGGTACGTGGATGGGAGTACGTGGGATGACACGTGTGGGGAGAAGTACGTGGGGTGTGGTCGGAAGGTCGTTTAGGACGTGGGCGTGGAGGCATGATGGGGTAGTGAGAGGTGGGAGTGGTGACTAGAAAATTGTGAAAAACTAGAAAGTATGTTGAAGTTTTTTAAAAATGCACTCTTTGTTTTCTCGTTGTGTGCAGATGTCTAGACGATCTCGCTTCTTAAAAGGAGGGGGGGGGGGGTACGAGGAGGGGGTAGGTGGGCGAAGGGCATACGTGGGGGTAGGAAGGTCGGTACGTTGCTTAGGACGTGGGCGTGGGGGTTTTTTTAACTGCTATTTTCTAATTGGTGTCTACTTATTTCTCCAGCATTTCCATGATCATTGTTTTCTTAAATAATGTCTGAGATAAGATTTCGAAGTGATACTGTTTCCTCTTAATGATTTTCGATAATTATTGAAGGAAAAATATATATAAATTGAACAATCGTGTTCTCAATCGAGATACATACAGCCAATCTACAGACCGACGATATACTCGACCGACCCACCACAGACCGAACACAGGTGGAAACATGGTCCGCCGACAATCGACGACAAACCAGACGAAACCCTTGACGACTCAGTTTTTCGTGAGTGAGAAGTACCTCAGTGAAAAGTGATTGTGCAATTTCACGAAGGTGTATGCAGCAGCTACCTGCAAGTGACACAGGAATCTCCCCAACCGTTTTTGATGGCCGAAGTTGACAAAAAAAACTATTGTAAGACGTAACTTTTCAGTTTAGTTTCTTCATAAACCAGAGCTTTAATTGTTTTACGATCCTTTAAAGTTTTTTATTGTGACCAATCAAATCCATTCAGTGTGCTAAAATGTTGATTTCATTATGTTTACCGTGCTTTTGCCAATAGTCTAACCCGAACACCCCACCCAGAAAATCCGAAATTCAAAAAAAAAAATCAAAAAAATTTGACTAAAAGTTAAAATTTTGGTTTCATTTGCTAGTTTATAGTTAGTAGTCGCTAACTCAAACCCGAACCCACCGTTCCGATCCGTTAGAAAAAAAAATTTTGTGAAAATTTTTGAGAAAATTTTCGCTAAAAATTGAAAAATCCGAAATCGACCCAAAATCGTCTAATTTTGGTACTAAACTGACGTAGACGATAAGAAAAAAAAATTTCGAAAAAAAAAATTTTTGTCATTTTTTTTGCGAAAAAAAACAGCCCGGCAAACGTAAGCACTGCGAAATTACGCAGTGTACAGAACCCTTAGCACTATATCAAGTCAATCCCTTTGAGTTTTTGCAACTTCGGTTGTTTCTGAGCAGGTTTGAGATTCTCAAAATCCGGTTGACTTGGTTCCCCCCAGATTTTTTTTATCGTGCCGAATGCCGTCGTAAATGTATATATTAGCCGCTAGCTCCCTCTCTCGTGCTCATAAAATGCTACGTATAGCCGAGCAAAACCGTATATCGCAATACTGTTATGCCCTTGGTGGTTTAAGTCTCAACCACAAGTACCAATCAAAACGTGCCCAAACTTTTTTAGACGGCGAATTAACCCATAGAAATGATATAATAATCTGGCACGACCTGATCAACAATTCAATCAGCAAGCACAATAGTAACAACGATACAGCACTCACGGAATTCAAACTGCGCAACATTCTGCTTTATTACAAAAGTAATATTGCTGCAATTGTATATTGTCAACGAGTCGACACTCCTAATATCCACGATTTTCTTTGCTCAACGAGCATTTTAATTTTAAGCGTGACTGGCGACTTAATCTCTAAGCGTAAGCAGAAAGACACTCGCTTAATTCCAAATTCACCAAGAAACTGACCTTGAACTAAAGTCTTTCTCGATAGTCCGAAGTAATACGGCAAACTTAAGAAATAAAGAACAAAAAAAGCGACCCTCTCAAAAAAAGCGTCGTGCCGAACGCAACCGCCGCCTAGCTGTCGACTCTGCTGCAATGAACCTTTGATATTCTTTGTAGTGTCAACGTATTTCAGTTTGTAATTTAATTCTAAATTACTGTTTTCATTTTTTTTTAATTTCCGCTCGCTCTAAATCGTATGGGTGAACTTCCCCACCCCCCTTTGTAAAGTAAAGTGTGACAATCTTTATTGCAACTCCGGTTTTTTCTGAGCAGGTGTGAAGAGTGACATCACACGTGACTTTTTAATCCCCTTTTTTCGATAGTTCACAACCGCCCGCTTTTCCTTTACTTAAAGCTAAGTCATGACAGATAAGCAAGCTCAGCAGCTGTCTAGGTGTTTTGACGGACGTAGGAAATATGAGAAGGAATTTTATAGGTTCTATTCAGATCTGAAAGACTCACTCTTAGCAAAGGTAAGGACAGTCAAAGTTGAAAGGTCTATCCAGCAGTGCCAAATAGCAATAGAAAACGCAATAAGGAAAAACGACGACCTTCGCATTCTTGCTCAAAAAACGCTAGAACCTAGTAGTGCTCTCGCTGATCTTGACACTTGGTTGATCAGCATTACTTGCGCTCGAGATGAAATGCTGGAATTTTCAATTAAGCACTTGGAAATGGCGAAAACTTTGTTTCCAGAGACTGGAGATGCTGACCCGCAAGCATCGCGAGCTGCTTCAACTGTCAGCCGGTCCACCCGATATAATTCCCTGCACTCTAGAGCGTCTTCAATGACTTCCAGTCAGCGCAAACGCGAATTCGAAATAGCAAAATTGCGACGTCTTGAAATCGAGCGACAAAATGAAACAGGTATCCGCCTAAAAGAAAAAGAAAACGAATTGGCTCTTGAGACACTTGTTGAGGAGAACAAACGAAAGCTCAATGAGGCCAAAATCCTCAAATAATAATACGTTTATATCTGGACAAACTTTATAATTCACCGCCCGTTAAGATGCATAGTTCCGATAGCATCATAAGTTTTGCATCCATGATAGCAAGCATAGTTGGAGTGTTCAAATCTTTACATTACAACGCAGACCTTGAAAGTGCAACACTTCTCGATAAAGCAATAGAGAAGCTGCCACCTAATATGAAAGAGTCTTGGTCGTTCCAC
This sequence comes from Symsagittifera roscoffensis, assembly GCF_963678635.1. NCBI lineage: Eukaryota > Metazoa > Xenacoelomorpha > Acoela > Convolutidae > Symsagittifera > Symsagittifera roscoffensis. Next base: position 56,512,811 of record NC_087069.1, read on the forward strand.
ACCATAAAACGGAGTTTGTATGCTCCGTCTTTTATTGATTTCAATCATTGGCTGGAAGATAAAGCTGAAGCGCATGAACGTATGCGTCCTTCATCAAATTACAATAGAAATCAGGATAATTCGGTTCGGACAAAAACCAATGTTAAAATGTTTGCCGCAAACTCGCAAGCTAAGCTTGACGCAAATATTCAATATAGTTCATGTTTAGTTTGTAAAGGCAAGCATTCATTTTTTAAATGTAGTGTTTTTAAAGAAAAAACTCCAACACAGCGTGCTAAATTTTGCGCTGAGAATAAGCTTTGCTTTTCTTGTTTTCAAGGAAATCACATGTTTAGGAAATGTCCCAAGTTCAAAATTTGTCCTAAACCACAGTGCAAGAGCACTCATAATGTGTTACTGCACGGCGCAGAACGCGTTTTCCCTACAAATAACCAATCTGGTTATGCACCGGACACAACTGCAGCCAATCCCGCAGTTCAAACTCCATTTAGACCCACGACGCAAAACAATACTTGTGGGCCATCCCGTATGAATCTAAAAGGACTGATGCCACTTATAAATCTCACATTATCATCAAAAGACTCTGAAACCACCGCACTTGGTTTATGTGACACAGCTTGCAGTCACTCTTGTATTTCACCTGAACTCGCTCGCTTGTATTTCACCTGAACTCGCTAGACTCAATCTGACAGGTAGGAAAATTGATTTGACTGTCAATGGTGCCAATTGTTCCGAAGATATTACTTCAGAACAAGTTGATTTGAACGTTTCTTCTGAATTTGATCCAGATATTTCGTTCACCGTTTGTGCATATGTAAAAAACATTATTTACATAGGTTCAGATATAATTAACGTTCGTAGGTTGCAAGAGAAATACTCTCACTTGGAACCAATTGATTCAGTCGAATTTCGGTACGCTTATGTCGAAATGATTTTAGGTCAAGATGTTTATGAATACATTTGTCCTCTGGAATACTGCCAGGATAAAAGCCAAAAATCACCTTTCGCCGTTCGCCTCCCAATTGGATGGCTCTTAAGTGGTCCACTCCCTGCCTCCACCGGCCTGATCTCAACTCGCTTGCATTGTAACATCGAAGATGTAAGTTTGGTAGAGCAGGTCAAATCTTGGTACGAACTTGAATCATAATGTACGTATAAACAAGTAGATGCCCGATCGTCAGACGATAAAAGGGCGAATAAAATTTTAGCAGCATCAACTTTACATGATGGTGATAGATACGCCGTTGGGATGCTTTGGGCCGAAGACCACTCACAGTTGCCCAACAACTACACATCCGCCTTAGCACAACTTAAATCTTTGGAAAAACGTTTAGACAAAGACACAAACCAGAGGGCTTTATACGCAAAAAACATTCAAGAAGATTTTGACAAAGGTTACGTCATCAAAGTGAATACACATGACTGCACAAATCGTTCCGCTAGGGAATGGTATCTTCCTCATCACCCCGTGATTAATCCAAATAAACCCGGAAAATTCCGCCGCGTCCTAAATGGTGCAGCCAAATTTCATGGATCGTCACTTAATAAAGCTCTTTTGGTTGGCCCAGATTTGCTTCAGAATCTGCTGGTCGTCCTAATGAGATTCCGTCAACATCAACATGCTGTATCAGCTGATATTGAAGGCATGTTCCTTCAGGTTGGTGTTCTCCCAATCGACCAACTGTCACTTCGTTTTCTGTGGCGGGAGGATCCCACAACCGATGTGGTAACGTATCAATACACGCGACACATTTTCGGAGCTCGTGACTTGCCCACATGTGCTAATTTTGCTCTTCAAAAGACAGCTCACGACAATCAAGTCTTGTTCCCCGACGCAGCGTCAGCCGTGATGCAAAAATTCTATATGGACGATTATCTTGATTCGTTTCCCGAACCTGAACAGGCATTAAAATTAAGTAAGGACCTTGTAGAACTACTTAAGTTAGGAGGATTTAAGTTGACAAAATTCGTGAGCAATGTCAAAGAGATTCAGAAAAAGTTATGTACGTCAAGCCACAATTTAAGTCAAGTTAAGGAGATTCTAAGTAGTGAAGGTCAAGAATCGTATGTTCTAGGTTTGAAATGGGATCACGTTCTCGATACATTGGTAGTTAGTCGAGGTGTAAACAGAGAACTGAAGGATACTGTTACCCAACGTGCAGTTCTAAGTTTTGTCTCTTCAGTTTTCGACCCTATTGGGTTAGTCGCTCCGTACACTGTCAGAGCCCGACTACTTCTTAAAGAGATTTGGAGAATCAGTGGTCAACAATGGGATAACCCACTTCCTTTGGACTTGAATGCCAAATTCCTCGAATGGCGGTCTGGTCTACCCATCCTGGGTCAACTGATCATACCGAGATGCTACTTTCCATCCGCAGTTGACAAAATTGAACTCCATATGTTTGGTGACAGTTCACAGGAAGTCTTCTGTGCAGTTGGATTTCTCTGTGCGCGCATTATTGATACACATGAGACAAAACTCGCCTTAATTTTGGGTAAAGCCCGCGTAGCACCAATGAAGGCTATTTCCATCCCAAAATTAGAGCTGCAAGCTTCTTTGCTTGCTACACGCCTCAAAATAGATATCATGAAAGCACTTTCGATCCCTATAAATGATGTCTTTATGTGGACTGACAGCACCACTGTGCTACAATGGCTCCATTCGACTGCAAAGCAGCCAGTATTCGTCGCTAATCGAGTAGGCGAAATACTGGAAGTTACCACTGTCGACGAATGATATCACGTAGATACTGAAAACAACCCAGCTGATACTAGTACTCGAGGTATTGCCGCTGATTGGCCCTTTCGACCAAATGTCGATGTGATTACAGAAATATAATTAAAAGGTCATATCGATGATGTCATCGTTACTGCCACTAATTCTGTAATCAATCCGTCAGTCCCTGAACCCGTCATTAAATGGAAACGTTACAGCTCGTTTCTCAATTTATTGCGCGTAGTAGCATTCATCCTTCGATTAAATCCTAAATTTAATCATTTCCGTGGAACAATCGCTAATATCGTTAAACCGTCTGAGATAGATAATTCTCAACGAATGTTGTTTCTTCTTTCTCAAAAAGAAGCGTTCCCTTCAGAGTTCAAATTATTGAGTTCTGAGAAATATGTTAAGAATGTAAGCCCCATTGCAACTCTCTCCCCATTCATTGACCCCGATGGACTTCTTAGATCCATAGGACGCATTAGTCGTCTCTCTGAACTCGAATTTAAAAATAAATATCCCATCATACTTGATGGCCGTCATCCATTAGTCAAATTGTTTGTGGCTCATCAACACAACAAACATGAGCATCAGTCTATTGACTACCTACGATCTGTCATCCAGATAGAATATGCAATCTTAAAATTAAGATCATTGCTCCGTAACATTGAACTTAATTGTAAAAACTGCCGAAAGCGAGAGTTGAAAACCATCACCCCTTTCATGTTTGATCTGCCAATTGAGCGTCTTGGATATCGCCAAGCGCCCTTCAACAATTGCGGAGTCGATTACTTCGGACCGTTTCACGTAACAATCCGTAGGAGTTCGGAGAAACGTTGGGCGTTTTTTGTTCACTTGTTTGACCACTAGATCCATCCATATTGAAGTCGTACCATCAATGGATTCAAGCTCCTGTGTCATGGGAGTAGAACGATTCATCGCTAGACGAGGCACTCCATCGAAAATTTGGTCCGATAATGGTACAAACTTTGTCGGTGCAGAGAAAGAGCTTCTTCTGTGTACTCGAGCATGGAATGATCTTGCGCCCGCTCTCCTTGTCCACAAAGGCATCTAATGGAAGTATAACCCACCATCTTCGCCACATCATGGTGGCTCTTGGGAACGTCTTGTACGTAGTTGCAAGAGAGTTTTCTACTCCATCCTCACACCCCGTAAATTAACCGACGAGGTACTCCAGACCACATTTTGTCTGATGGAACAGTCCCTCAATGCGCGTCGACTTACAGCGGTAAGCAGTGAACCGAATGAGATTGAGGCTTTAACGCCAAATCAATTCTTGATAGGCCAGCGCTCAGTTAGTTTCCCGTCGATTGCGACGGACGAACATTTTGATCATCGAAAGCGTTATCTTCGCGCACAAGGATACGGTAACGCCATCTGGACTAGATGGCTACGCGAGTACGTTCCGACTCTCAACAAACGCCGTAAATGGCACACACCTACCGAACAAGAACTCAAAGCCGGAGATCTTGTTTGGATCATCGAGGATAGTAGCCCGCGTGGTTACTACCCTCTCGCTCGCGTCAAAACGCTTAACTATGGCAAAGACGCTACCGCCCGTTCCGCACTCCTTAAAAACGCAACAGGAGATTTAACCCGACCTCTTGTTAAACTCGCCCCAGTTCTCGCTCCGTTGGGGCCCGAGGATGTTCAAGATTGAATTTAAAATGAAAGCATATCAAGACCAGCTAGTCTAGCGGTAACGTACTTGACCTGAAACCGAAAGGTCGCCAGCTCGAATCCCGGTCATTCCAAGTATTTTACTGGTAAAAAACTTGGAATACACTTGATTTGAACCGGATAAAAAATGTTCCTAAGTTAAACTTGTTTTTAAATGATGTTCTGGACATGAATTTAATTAGACTTTGGCCAGAATTGACTTCTAACTTCTGGCAAGCGTGAAAATCCCCACTTATTGGCAAAAGTAGTGACAATAAAGTCGCTTTCGATTTCGACTTCGTTTAAAACTTGATAATTTTGTTCCGAAACAGATATTATTCCGTTGTTTCCTCTTAATGATTTTCGATAATTACTGAAGGAAAAAAAATATATATATATATATATATATATATTTATATATATTGAACAACCGTGTTCTCAATCGAGATACATACAGCCAATCTACAGACCGACGATATACTCGATCGACCCACCACAGACCGAACACAGGTGGAAACATTAGTAGTGAGAAAAGAGAGGATAGGCTGGAAATTATTTTGTCGAAATTTGTCATGATAATCAATAATATAGAGAACAGTTTTGACCACAAATATCCCTTAAAATCGTTTTTTTTCCATGGAACGAAACTTCGGTGATGGTATATTAGCTAGCGTTGAGTTTCTGCCTACGGTAATTTTTAACTGCTAAATGCTAATTGGTGCTTACTTATTTCGTGAGTATTTCAATCGTCAATGTTTTCTTAAAATAACGTCTGCGATCAGTTTTTGAAGTGATACTGTTGGTTACACTATTGAATTCTGTTAGCTTCATTTGCTAACATTTAATTTTTCTCCGTCGGTTATTTTTAATGTTAAGCTAAAATTTACGGTCGGTACGTGGCGGTACGTGGATTGGGGTACGTGGGATGATACGTGTGGGGGGAAGTACTAAATACTAATTGGTGTTTATTTACTTCGCGAGCATTTCAATCGTGATTGTTTTTTGAAATAGTGTATGAGATAATTTTTTGAAATGTTGCTGTTGGTTAAAATAATGAATTGTGTTAGCATTATTCGCTAGCATTGTTTTTTTGTCTGGTGCTTTTATTTAATGTTCAGCTAAAAGCTTTTTTTCTGTAGCTTGTTTGTGTGACCTGCAATTAATTGTTAAAAACAACGGTTGCTCTTGTTCATAAAACGTGTTTTGCATTCTCTTTATTTTCGTGTTGTGTGCAGATGTCTATAAGATTTCGCTTCTTCAAACGGAGGGGGGGGGGTACGTGGATGGGTTAAGTGGGATGACGTGTGGGGGGAGGTACGTAGTGGGGGAGGGGGGGGGGGGGGTTCGGTACGTCGTTCAGGACGTGGGCATGGAGGAATGATGGAGTAGTGTGTAGTGAGAGGTGGGAGAGGGTACCAGAAACTTTGTGAAAACTTAGAAGTTATGTTGAAGTTTTTAAAAACAACAATTGTCCTCGTTCATAAAAGGATTATTGGACTCTCTTTGTTTTCGCGTTGTGGGCAGATGTCTTGATGATCTCGCTTCTTAAAACAGGGGGGGGGGTATATAGAGGGGGAGGGGGTACGTGGTGGCGGTTTGTGCGGGGAGGTTCAGTACGTTGCTTAGGACGTGGGCGTGGGGGTATGATGAGGTAGTTAGAAGTTGCAAGTGTATGGATGGACTGGAAAAGTGACTGAAAGTTATGTTGTCTAATTTTAATATGATAGTCGATTCTTTAGTCAATGTTTTTAACCACAAAAATCCATTTTAATTGATATTTATCCTTGAACCTTCGGTGCGGGTAAATAGTTAGTGTTGATTTTTTGCTTACTTTTCCTTTTAATGAAAGGACACTGTTAGTTAAAATATTGAAATCTGTCAGAATTGTTTGGTAACATTTTATTTCTACGACGGTTGTATTTTTGTTAAGCTAAAAAGTACGTTATTTTACATTTTCGTAACTTATTCGTGTGAGCGGCAAAAAATTTTCAAAAGCAGAGGTTGTTTTTCTCGTTCATAAAACGTGTATCGCACTCTGTTTAATTTCGCGTCGTGTGCAGATGTCTAGACAATGGCGGATCCTGGAGGGGGTGGGGTACGTGGAGGTGGGAGAGTCAATAAGTTGCGTAGGACGTGGGCGTGGGGGCATGATGGGGTAATTGGTAGTGGGAAGTGTGCGAAGGGACTTGAAAAAGGACTGGAAATTGTTTTATCTAACTTTGCTATGATAATCGATTATACAGACACCATTTTTGTCCACAAATATCCATTTTAATTGATATTTATCCTTGAAACTTCGGTGCGGGTAAATTATTTTGTGTTTATTTTTTGCTTTCTCTTCTTTTTAATTGCTAAATGATAATTGGCGTTTACTTACCTCGTTACCATTTCAACCGTCAATGTTTTCTAAAACAACGTCTGACATAAAATTTCGAAATGATACTGTTCATTAACGTATCGAAATCTGTTAGCATTATTTACTAAGACTTACCTTTTCTCCATCGGTTGTATTTAATGTTAAGCTGAAATGTACCGTAGCTTATCTTTCCGTATCTTTTTGTGTGAGCTGCAATTAAACTTGAAAAACATAGCGGTTATTCTCGTTCATAAAGCGTGTATCCCGCTCTGTTCGCTTTTGCGTTGCGTGCAGATGTCTAGACGAGGTCGCTTCATAAAATGGGGTGAGGGGTAGTACGTCGAGGGGGGGGGGTTGTATTTAATGTTAAGCTAAAATTTACCTTAGCTTACCTTTCCGTATCTTGTTTGTGTGAGCGGCAAAAGATTTTAAGAAAAACATGATGGGGCATGATGGGGTACTGAGTAGTAGGAGGTGGGAAGTTGCCATGATAGTCGATTACATAGACAGCTTTACTGTCTAAAATTATCTATTATAATCGATTTTTATCCATGAAAATCCGGTGCGGGTAAATTAGTTAGCGTTAATTTTCTGCTTGCTGTCCTTTTTAATTACTTAATGATAATTGGTGTTTACTTGCTCTGTGAGCGTTTCATTCGTCAATGTTTTCTAAAATAACGTCTGTGATATGATTTTGAAATGATAATGTTGGTAAAATATTGAATTCTGTTAGCCTTCTTTGCAAACAATTATTTTTTCACCGTCGATTGTATTTAATGTTAAGCTAAAAATTACCTTAGCTTACCTTTCCGTAACTTGTTGATTATTTCGTAAGATATATTTGAATATTCAATACGTTGCTTAGGAAGTGAGCTTGGCTGCATGATGAGATAGTTACTAGTGGGAAGTGGGAGAGACTGGAAAATTGACTTGAAATTATGTTGTCTAATTTGCCATGATAATTGATTATATGGACAACATTTTTGTCCACAAACAGCCATTATTGTTGATTTTTATCAATGAAATTTCGGTGTGCGTAAATTATTAAGCGTTGATCAGTGTGGGGGGAAGTACATGGGGGGGGGGGAATGTGTCGGTACGTTGTTTAGGACTTGGGCGTGGAGGCATGATGGGGTAGTGAAAAGTGGGAGGTGAAAGGGGGACTGGAAATTTTGTGAAAAACTGGAAGTTATGTTGTCTAAATTTGCCAGGATAATCGATTTTCTAGACAATATTTTTGTGCATAAATATCCATTTTTATCAATTTTATCGAAGAAACTTGGTTGCGGGTAATTTTTAATGTTGATTTTCTGCTTACTGTCATTTTCAATTGCTAAATACTAATTGGTGTTTATTTACTTCGCAAGCATTTCAATCGTGATTGTTTTTTAAAATAGTGTCTGAGATAATTTTTTGAAATGTTGCTGTTGGTTAAAATAATGAATTGTGTTAGCATTATTCGCTAGCATTGTTTTTTGGTCTGGTGCTTTTATTTAATGTTCAGCTAAAAGCTACTTTTCTGTAGCTTGTTTGTGTGACCTGCAAATAATTGTTAAAAACAACGGTTGCTCTTGTTCATAAAACGTGTTTTGCACATTCTCTTTATTTTCGTGTTGTGTGCAGATGTCTGTAAGATTTCGCTTCTTCAAACGGAGGGGGGTACGTGGATGGGTTAAGTGGGATGACGTGTGGGGGGAGGTACGTGGTGGGGGAGGGGGGGGGGGGGTCGGTACGTCGCTTAGGACCTGGGCGTGGAGGCATGATGGAGAAGTGAGTAGTGGGAAGTGGGAGGAGGGACTAGAATTTCTGTGAGAAACTGGAAATTGTGTTGAAATTTTAGAAAACAACAATTGTTCTCGTTTCTAAATTGATTATTTCACTCCCTTTGTTTTTGCGTTGTGTGCAAATGTCTAGACGATCTCGCTCCTTAAAACGGGGGAGGGGTTACGTTGGGGCAGTTCGTGGGGGGGGGGGGGGTCAGTACGTTGCTTAGGACGTGGGCTTGGCTGCCTGATGAGATAGTTATTAGTGGGAAGTGGGAGAGACTGCAAAATTGACTGGAAATTATGTTTTCTAATTTGCCATGATAATTGATTATATGGACAACATTTTTGTCCACAAATAGCCATTATTGTTGATTTTTATCAATGAAACTTCGGTGTGCGTAAATTAGTTAGCGTTGATCAGTGTGGTACGTTGTTTAGGACTTGGGCTTGGAGGCATGATGGGGTAGTGAAAAGTGGGAAGTGGAAGGGGGACTGGAAATTTTGTGAAAGACTGGAAATTATGTTGTCTAAATTTGCCAGGATAATAGATTTTCTAGACAATATTTTTGTGCATAAATATCCATTTTAATCGATTTTTATCGAAGAAACTTGGTTGCGGGTAGTTTTTAATGTTGATTTTCTGCTTACTGTCATTTTTAATTGCTAAATGCTAATTGGTGTTTTAATTACTTCGCGAGCATTTCAATCGTAATTGTTTTCTAAAATAGTGTCTGAGAGTTTTGCATAACTCTTTAAAAAGTAAAAAAAATGCATCGAGCAAAATAATTTTAGACATTTTTGCAATAATTTTTCGCATACTGTCTAAAACTTTGCATCTTTTTCGAAGAATTTACGTGGGAAAAGGCTGATCCGAGAGTCTTGGTGTTAGCTAGCTTCTGGACCAAGCTCAGATGACATGTTTGCATGAAAATTATCAGTTCAGTAAAACAAGTTTAAAAAGCCAGATAATTTTTTGGAATATTTTTCTGAGCTGGATCTTCATAGTGTCTGGAACTGAGTCTGGAACTGATAGGCTTATGGCAAAATTAGATTGTTTTTTCTAAATGCACTTTTGTTTCTTTTAACACTTCTGGTTCACTGCTTTGATCTGTCCATTTCCATTTGCGATATTCTTTTCAGTGACCTACCATTTTGGCAGCCTTGCAACAAAACATTTGTTTCTAAAAGGAAAAACTAAAGGTTTTTTTTGAAAGAAGATTTTGTTCTGTTAACATGCAAAAATTTTTCAGAAAAAAAATTACTTTAAAATCACAACAAACAAAATAAATAAAAACAACAAATTGTAATATTAACACATGTTGATAAGGATTAAAATTTCAGAAAATGGCACCGTGACTTTTGAACGTCTAAAAAAGTTTTGTCAATAAAGTTATTTAAAGTTTTCTTCAGTATTCTTTTTTATCAAAATCGCGGCTTAATAATTTAAACCGAATTTTCTTCTGACTAGAAGCGTACAAAATGATTTATTGTGAAAATTTACCACATTAAACGTAAAACTTGACGGCATGTTCAGTTCGGCATTGTTAACAGTTTGTTGAAAATCATCCCAGACTAGGACCTTGTCAATTTAAACATACTCAAGACTTCGAATCACCGTACGAGTTTGTCGAAATAACAAGTTGAAAGTAACGAGAAACTGAACTATGTAAGAAAAAAGCTTCTTAGAGCAAATACGACTGAAAACGTAAGGTACTTTGACATTTCCTCGGAGTTGGACGAGAACCCATTTCCACTAACTTCGCCTGAAACATTGAAAAATTAAAATTTAAACGTTTTCAAGTAAACAAAAGCAGTACAAAAATTTTCAAATTACCTCAAAGATTTTAGTATTTTTTTACCTCATTGATTGAAGCTCATTGTGCTATAAAATTCTCAATTAAAGTGTTTGCACGGAAATATATTTTTTATGTTCTGGTTTTTCCTCTATTTTTCTATGAAAAGGACAAACAGCAGTCATCTGGCCAAGAGTGAAACACTTTTTTCTTCGCATGTATGATAATTTTCAGAAAGAAATTTTGTTGGTACTTTTAACCTGCAATTAATTATTTAGTAAGCTGGCCCGAACTATAAACTGGCAACCGTCAAAGCTGTTGGCGAATCGGAAGAACTATGAAGTATTACAGCACAACAAAATTTTCAGTCTTTTTTTAATTTTGTCTAAATTTGTTCTCGCCTAAAATTATTAGGATGAGGAACCAATCCGAGGACATCTCAACACAATCATTGTTATAGACTAGTAGTACACTATGATTGGGGTTGTCATACATGGATGACCATTAGGTATAGATCATATTGGTCACCATGTATTATATGACAACCAATAATCCTCATGTTTTACACGACAACCAATAGTCCCTATGATTAAAGTGGCGATCTGCAACGGTCCCTATGTAATTTTTTTCCGAAAAAAAATTCCCCTCTACATTATTCTCTAAAAAGAATTTTTTTAAATAAATTTTTTCAAATTTTTTTTTCATAATTTTTTTTGAAAATTTTTTTTTGTTCTTTTTTTCAAATTCTCTTCTTTTTCGATTAAATATCCATTTTAATCGATTTTTATCGAAGAAACTTGGTTGCGGGTAGTTTTTAATGTTGATTTTCTGCTTACTGTCATTTTTAATTGCTAAATGCTAATTGGTGTTTTAATTACTTCGCGAGCATTTCAATCGTAATTGTTTTCTAAAATAGTGTCTGAGAGTTTTGCATAACTCTTTAAAAAGTAAAAAAAATGCATCGAGCAAAATAATTTTAGACATTTTTGCAATAATTTTTCGCATACTGTCTAAAACTTTGCATCTTTTTCGAAGAATTTACGTGGGAAAAGGCTGATCCGAGAGTCTTGGTGTTAGCTAGCTTCTGGACCAAGCTCAGATGACATGTTTGCATGAAAATTATCAGTTCAGTAAAACAAGTTTAAAAAGCCAGATAATTTTTTGGAATATTTTTCTGAGCTGGATCTTCATAGTGTCTGGAACTGAGTCTGGAACTGATAGGCTTATGGCAAAATTAGATTGTTTTTTCTAAATGCACTTTTGTTTCTTTTAACACTTCTGGTTCACTGCTTTGATCTGTCCATTTCCATTTGCGATATTCTTTTCAGTGACCTACCATTTTGGCAGCCTTGCAACAAAACATTTGTTTCTAAAAGGAAAAACTAAAGGTTTTTTTTGAAAGAAGATTTTGTTCTGTTATTATGCAAAAATTTTTCAGAAAAAAAATTACTTTAAAATCACAACAAACAAAATAAATAAAAACAACAAATTGTAATATTAACACATGTTGATAAGGATTAAAATTTCAGAAAATGGCACCGTGAATTTTGAACGTCTAAAAAAGTTTTGTCAATAAAGTTATTTAAAGTTTTCTTCAGTATTCTTTTTTATCAAAATCGCGGCTTAATAATTTAAACCGAATTTTCTTCTGACTAGAAGCGTACAAAATGATTTATTGTGAAAATTTACCACATTAAACGTAAAACTTGACGGCATGTTCAGTTCGGCATTGTTAACAGTTTGTTGAAAATCATCCCAGACTAGGACCTTGTCAATTTAAACATACTCAAGACTTCGAATCACCGTACGAGTTTGTCGAAATAACAAGTTGAAAGTAACGAGAAACTGAACTATGTAAGAAAAAAGCTTCTTAGAGCAAATACGACTGAAAACGTAAGGTACTTTGACATTTCCTCGGAGTTGGACGAGAACCCATTTCCACTAACTTCACCTGAAACATTGAAAAATTAAAATTTAAACGTTTTCAAGTAAACAAAAGCAGTACAAAAATTTTCAAATTACCTCAAAGATTTTAGTATTTTTTTACCTCATTGATTGAAGCTCATTGTGCTATAAAATTCTCAATTAAAGTGTTTGCACGGAAATATATTTTTCTATGAAAAGGACAAACAGCAGTCATCTGGCCAAGAGTGAAACACTTTTTTCTTCGCATGTATGATAATTTTCAGAAAGAAATTTTGTTGGTACTTTTAACCTGCAATTAATTATTTAGTAAGCTGGCCCGAACTATAAACTGGCAACCGTCAAAGCTGTTGGCGAATCGGAAGAACTATGAAGTATTACAGCACAACAAAATTTTCAGTCTTTTTTTAATTTTGTCTAAATTTGTTCTCGCCTAAAATTATTAGGATGAGGAACCAATCCGAGGACATCTCAACACAATCATTGTTATAGACTAGTAGTACACTATGATTGGGGTTGTCATACATGGATGACCATTAGGTATAGATCATATTGGTCACCATGTATTATATGACAACCAATAATCCTCATGTTTTACACGACAACCAATAGTCCCTATGATTAAAGTGGCGATCTGCAACGGTCCCTATGTAATTTTTTTCCGAAAAAAAATTCCCCTCTACATTATTCTCTAAAAAGAATTTTTTTAAATAAATTTTTTCAAATTTTTTTTTCATAATGTTTTTTGAAAATTTTTTTTTGTTCTTTTTTTCAAATTCTCTTCTTTTTCGATTAAATATCCATTTTAATCGATTTTTATCGAAGAAACTTGGTTGCGGGTAGTTTTTAATGTTGATTTTCTGCTTACTGTCATTTTTAATTGCTAAATGCTAATTGGTGTTTTAATTACTTCGCGAGCTTTTCAATCGTAATTGTTTTCTAAAATAGTGTCTGAGAGTTTTGCATAACTCTTTAAAAAGTAAAAAAATGCATCGAGCAAAATAATTTTAGACATTTTTGCAATAATTTTTCGCATACTGTCTAAAACTTTGCATCTTTTTCGAAGAATTTACGTGGGAAAAGGCTGATCCGAGAGTCTTGGTGTTAGCTAGCTTCTGGACCAAGCTCAGATGACATGTTTGCATGAAAATTATCAGTTCAGTAAAACAAGTTTAAAAAGCCAGATAATTTTTTGGAATATTTTTCTGAGCTGGATCTTCATAGTGTCTGGAACTGAGTCTGGAACTGATAGGCTTATGGCAAAATTAGATTGTTTTTTCTAAATGCACTTTTGTTTCTTTTAACACTTCTGGTTCACTGCTTTGATCTGTCCATTTCCATTTGCGATATTCTTTTCAGTGACCTACCATTTTGGCAGCCTTGCAACAAAACATTTGTTTCTAAAAGGAAAAACTAAAGGTTTTTTTTGAAAGAAGATTTTGTTCTGTTAACATGCAAAAATTTTTCAGAAAAAAAATTACTTTAAAATCACAACAAACAAAATAAATAAAAACAACAAATTGTAATATTAACACATGTTGATAAGGATTAAAATTTCAGAAAATGGCACCGTGACTTTTGAACGTCTAAAAAAGTTTTGTCAATAAAGTTATTTAAAGTTTTCTTCAGTATTCTTTTTTATCAAAATCGCGGCTTAATAATTTAAACCGAATTTTCTTCTGACTAGAAGCGTACAAAATGATTTATTGTGAAAATTTACCACATTAAACGTAAAACTTGACGGCATGTTCAGTTCGGCATTGTTAACAGTTTGTTGAAAATCATCCCAGACTAGGACCTTGTCAATTTAAACATACTCAAGACTTCGAATCACCGTACGAGTTTGTCGAAATAACAAGTTGAAAGTAACGAGAAACTGAACTATGTAAGAAAAAAGCTTCTTAGAGCAAATACGACTGAAAACGTAAGGTACTTTGACATTTCCTCGGAGTTGGACGAGAACCCATTTCCACTAACTTCACCTGAAACATTGAAAAATTAAAATTTAAACGTTTTCAAGTAAACAAAAGCAGTACAAAAATTTTCAAATTACCTCAAAGATTTTAGTATTTTTTTACCTCATTGATTGAAGCTCATTGTGCTATAAAATTCTCAATTAAAGTGTTTGCACGGAAATATATTTTTTATGTTCTGGTTTTTCCTCTATTTTTCTATGAAAAGGACAAACAGCAGTCATCTGGCCAAGAGTGAAACACTTTTTTCTTCGCATGTATGATAATTTTCAGAAAGAAATTTTGTTGGTACTTTTAACCTGCAATTAATTATTTAGTAAGCTGGCCCGAACTATAAACTGGCAACCGTCAAAGCTGTTGGCGAATCGGAAGAACTATGAAGTATTACAGCACAACAAAATTTTCAGTCTTTTTTTAATTTTGTCTAAATTTGTTCTCGCCTAAAATTATTAGGATGAGGAACCAATCCGAGGACATCTCAACACAATCATTGTTATAGACTAGTAGTACACTATGATTGGGGTTGTCATACATGGATGACCATTAGGTATAGATCATATTGGTCACCATGTATTATATGACAACCAATAATCCTCATGTTTTACACGACAACCAATAGTCCCTATGATTAAAGTGGCGATCTGCAACGGTCCCTATGTAATTTTTTTCCGAAAAAAAATTCCCCTCTACATTATTCTCTAAAAAGAATTTTTTTAAATAAATTTTTTCAAATTTTTTTTTCATAATTTTTTTTGAAAATTTTTTTTTGTTCTTTTTTTCAAATTCTTCTTTTTTCAATTTCAGTTTTTATTTTTTCATTTTTAATAGATGATCCCAAATCGTACCTATGTATAACTTATGATCTCTGTGCATTACTTATGGTTCCTATATTTTATTTACTCGGGTTTTTTCCGTTTCTGCATTATTGATAGATGATCCCAATCATACCTATGTATAACTAACGATCTCTGTGCATAACTAATAGTAGTAGAAGAGTGAGGGAGAGTGGGGGGGGGGAGTGGGTGCTGACCCCCATGTATTAACATAGGCTATAGAGTATCCGGTCAGCACCCTATGTATTAACATAAGCTATAGATTTCCCAATGTATTAAGATAGGGAATAGGTTTCCCAATGTATTAAGATAGCAGGTTTCAGAAAAATTTTTGGCGCCCGAATTTTTTGAGTTCGGTTTTGCCGATACTTGCGTTTCTTAGCTAGCTTCTACGGTTTAGATGTTTTGATTATTGTTTTATAGGTTTGATTCAACGAGAAAACTATCTAAAGCTATACTGAAACCTAACGAAACTTCGAGAAAAAAATCAAGTTTTTGAAAGAAAGTTATATTCAAAAGATGAATTATTTATAAATCACTGCTTCGTATAATCATTTCACCACAAGCTTACAACTAGCTAAACAATACTGAATTGAATGCTATTACACTTTCAATTTTTACAAGTTCAAAGGTTTTGTGTGTATTCCGTCTTCCTGAACTTGTCTTTTAGGGTAAAAGTAGCTCAATCCCTTCTTTGTTGGCTCGTATATAGCAACCATATGATTATTGGTTCTAAATCCTCTGTTGGTTGAAGTCAAGCTGATTGCTTCGTCGAATACTTTCCTGTATTTTTCCATAGGACCATCACCGGATTCCTCTAGAATTCTTTTATTCAATCCTTTGCTGCTAAACTTCATCTTGTCTGATTTGTTGTCATAGCAACAATAAGTTTTGCTGCTTAAACATAGCATCTCCGTACACCTAAATTCTTCTTTGAACAGACCAGGCTCTCTTTTATCGTGCTTCTTGTGAACGCTACAACATATTCGTGGAAAAAAAATTGTTTTTGAGTCTGCTCTGAACGAATCTCTACAATCTTTTTCTCCCAATTTTTCCCAGTCATTTTTTTTCTCCGGACGAATATAATCATACAAGTTTTCCTCAACAAGAGTTAAATACAGCGAATCTGTGTCCATTTTTAATTCCTTGAACTTACTTACATCACAAAATTTGTCGAAAAAATTGTAGTAAAGCTCACGCATTCTCAGCTTCGCATACTGCAGAATGAAAAATCCGACTATTATGGGTTCTTTGTGCTCAATTGTTGACATTAGTAACTCAATCTCGTACAAGTCTTTCTGAACGGTTTTCAATCGTTTGAAGAGTGGTTCATTAATTGCTTTGTGTGTTTTTTCATCATTCAAATACTTTGTGATCGTATATCTTGATCTGTCCATTATCTGGTAACCGTAGGATGAATTACCTAAAAGCTTCATAATCTCTGCAACAACACCGGATAAAGGGTTCTCATCTCCTTCCCTTCTAGCATCAACAACCGACTGAATAAGCTTGTTGAAGCCTTTTCGAGGGAGATACTGTACAAAGCGGTAAACTTGTGTACACTAAGCCAAGTTCCATGTAGAATTTGAAAAGAAGGGTAATTATGGAACCATTTTCTAGTTTGAAACTAGATATTAACATTCGCTGGTGATGCTTAAGAAGATCATTTTCAATGGCATAATTTTGCATATATTCCCCAATGGCATTTATTCCAACTTCAGTGTTTTTAAAAATTGGAGGAAAATGAGAAATGTTCGCTTTCAGTTCATCTGGAACAATTAAATCACATTGAATATAGCCATAAATAAATCCATCTCTTATTTTTTCTAATAAAGAATCAGTAGAGAGAGGTCTTTTGTAGGAAAAGTTGGATCGGATATGATTATTTATTTTTTCGTTCGTTTTGAAGTTTTGCCACCACTCACATTCCCACACCTCTTCGATTTTTTATTCTTTTTCGCGAATATACTCACGTCTCAAGTCATCCATCTCTCTCTTTTTGTTTCTTCTCTCAATATTTTCATCGCTAAGAGAGGGACGAGTCTCCTGACAAGGGCAAAAATGATAAAAGCATCCCATTGCTTCAAACACTGTTTTGCAGTGATTTCAATATCCATCAACATTGAAACAGTCAATTTTCTTTTGATTTCCAGATGTGTGGAAGCTCTCAATTCTGCATTCTGGTCTGGTCTCTTGGTAGTAAGACATGACCATTTTCAAAAAATTGCGAGATCGGGTATGTCTAGCCTTGAATTTTGCATATCGGAATAAAACTCCCATCTTGTGTACAACCCTGTTGGCATGTCTTGACACATTGAATAGGAATAGAGCTAGCTTGCATCAATTCCAACAATTGATTTGCAGACATTTGATGAATCCGTAATAAAGGTTCCATCCATAACAGCTTTTCGCGTAAACACAATTGATGGACCACCCGTCATATCCTCTCTAATTTTCTCGCACAAATCTCTATCACTTTCGCAAAAAGGAATGCGAAATTATTAGCCTTTTTGATAACCGTAGGTTCAGCTTCTTTATCATTGATTAAGTAGGGAATCAGATAGCTCTTGATCAAACTCAGATCATATCTTCCACTGTTAAACCCAAATACAGGTAACATGTTATCATACCTCTCCAGATTTTGTTTCAAATCAATCAGCTGATTTTTCGGCATTCTCAAAAACTGAGTTGACATATCAGTTTCCTCTGTATCTTCTATATATTCATCGTCCTATTTAAAGTTTTCAGTTGGGTGATTTCGATATCTATCATTCAACTCTTGGAAAATTTTCGACATCCGCTTTTTCACTACTCTTTCAACATCTTGAAATTTAGTTCTCATTTCCAGCTTACTTTTCTCAACCAAAAGTTCGAGTTTGATTACAAAATTGATAATACGTTTTTCCGCATCCTTGTGATAAGGAAAAAAGAGTTCATCTATCAGGTTCGAGGATATTGATACAGAAATTGGAACGTGTTTTCCAATCCAAGTTGTCGTTTGGGTAGCTTTCAGTTCATCTGAGGGAACACATATCGACTCAAAATCGAAACTGACTAGGTTGTTGAATAGTGTGTTATCTTTCGAAACTGTGATATTGAAACCTTCCAACTTTTCAAATAGCGTTTCTCGAAGTGATATACATTCTTTGGATAAATGTGTCGCACTCTATCTTTACAAGACATAAGATGTCTGTTGAAGTTGTCTGACCTGTTGAAGAAACATTCACAGCTAGGACATCGGAAACAATTCAAGAAAGAATCAATATCGTTCGTATGGATGATATGAGTGTTGAATCTTAGCAATTTCACTGTCTTTTCGAATTTTCCAATACTTCGCCTGGCTAATTCTCCAACATATTCTCCTTCCTGAATATCAAAATCGTAAATGAATATGTTACGTTCAACTATTCCCTCTACAAGAGATAAATCATCAATGGCAACTCCGAGAAAGTTCTTCGGATCGTGTCCAGATTTTGATATAAACTCTGTAAATAGTTGAGAGGTATGAGCATCGAGGTTACTATGACCAGGCAAATACATTGTTAACGCACGGTGAGACAAAGATGATCTTTGTATGGTTGTTTATCTTTGTCCGATAAAAGAGAGTTTTTTGGCGTATGTTGTAGTAAAGGTTCAGACAACACAGAGTCTGGACATCCCATTGGGATGTTTTTCAATAGTGCAGCAAAAAGAGTAACTTTTGTGATCAACTTGAGCCTCCATTTTGTGTTCTGACGTTCTTGGGTGCATTGCTCCACGATATCAAAATTTTCAATTTTTCCCTGGATTGTAATAAAATCCGCTTTCGTACACAGTAAATGCAATTTTTCGAACAAAGTATTGTTTTCGTGCGCAAAATAATACCGATTTTCTCCGGTTTCGACATTACGGAGAACAAATCCAAGAGCAATATTAATTTTTGCAGCGGAATCCAGCTTGTTGAAGACTTCTTCAAGCTTCTCGTTGATAATCTTGGTATCTAACTTTGACATTTGAAAGTTAAAAACCTTATGCCTCCCATTCTCCATCTCAGTGTCCACCAGGTAATGCTGACAAGCAGTCAACTCCTCTTTGAGTTTCTCTCCATCTTCCCCTTCTTCCTCCACAATCTTCTTCAAGTCGGCCACCGTATCACTAGGCTTCCATTGTTTTGCTCATTGTTCCTTTCTCCGTTGTTGTTGGAGAGAGTAGTAACTTGGAAAATCTTGCTCACAAGACGAACAAACTGTCGTCTGCTTCGAAGTTGATAGGGCATGTTTCTTGGCCGCTTGATAATTCACTTCTTGCTGGTTTCAAGTACAATAATTACATTCCGGACAAGAATTAACTCCTTGCACGCAACTTTTGCGATGTCGAGCCGCATCGGACCTCCTGTACTCTTTACCACAATCCTCGCATTTCACTTTCTCATTCCTGTTGAGTTCTGGCATCTGAAAAAAAGTAGGATATTCAGCTTGTAGCAAAATTAATTAGAAGTACGTGGTACCTACAAAATTGGGAGATTTAAATTGTCCCAAAAAATTAAATGAATTATTTATAGTTACTTTGAGTTGTTAAAAACATTTGAATTTTTATTTCAAGTAGTTATAAAAAGTATAGAGCAGTTGCTTTTAACGTAGAAGAAAATCAGGAGGAAGTAAGTTTTTTTACTTTTTATTAGAGAAAATCGACCAATCAGAATTGATTTTTTTTAGTACCGCTGTTTATTGGAAGGCAACCAATCAGAATCCAGCATTTTCTAAACGTGAACTGTTTGTCATTTTTAAAAACACCCTAATCATTATTTGAAAAATGTCTACAAAAAAATATTTGAGCTTCCTCAAGTTACTTTATAGGAAAAAGGAAAAAATTCCAATTGATTTTCTCATTGATGAAATAGATGTTGACTCTTACTTTTTTCAAAATTTTTTGGACGTCTTTATTGTACAAAATAGAGTTATCCGACTAAGTAAGGACCTCTTCAGAGAAACTTACTCAATCAAAGAGTTTAATTTTGATCCACATTTTGGTTTTCAAAGTTTTAAACTTACGGCTGAATTACACCTCACAAGGAAAAAAATTCTGTTTATTCTGGAGAATTTGAAATTAATCAAAAAGTCGTACGATAATTTATCAAAAATTCTATTTAGCCCTTCTCAATATTCAAATTTGTAAAAACTCTCCAGCAAAGATCTTTATTCCTTCAATTCTTTACGGATTTTCAAAGTTAAAAATCCTGCTTGATTCGGTTTACTTGGAAAAATTCGTCAGCTTTGAGTTATCCTCCCAAATTTTTATAAAAAATAAAAAACTTGACTATCTACTCAAAAATCAGCAATTCTCATTGATTACATACAAAAAATATAAATTAAACTTGATGAAAAAAGTTGCAGAGATGTTACTTTTATTAATTTTCTTTCTTTTGTTACTTATATCAGCAGTATTTCTTATTTTTACTGCAAACAACTTTTGGTCATTTATTTTGCAATTGCTTTTGTGTACATTTTTACTTATTTGGAAGGTTTAAGTTCTTAAGCATTTCTCTGATTGGATACGGCAACTAGAGCAAAAATGACAATTTTTGTGATTGGAAACGACAATACCCAAAATAGAGCTTTGTTTCCGATTGGATACGACTTTTATCCAAGAATCCCAGAGAAGGAAGCTGAAATCTGATTGAACACGACTACAATCCAAATAAGGAAAATCAATTCTGATTTGTCAAAGCCACACTACCGTCAACTACCTCCTCTCTAAGCTCTAAATACCTTGATTTCAAGTTCTCTTCCGTCAGCTATCCTTCTATCAGCTTTTTCTTGTTTTTACTCTTTTACTCAATTTATTGCTCAAAATGATCTTCTCAGTACAAAACAGCAATCTCATGTACTCCAGAAGAGTTTGCGTCTTTCAGGCACCACTTCTACTTTTGAGCGTCAAATGCTACGACTTTTTCGAAAAACTGACTTCATTTGCTGATGACAGTCGAACCGCAAAAATAAACTGTTTAAAAAAAACTGTAAGAAATTATGCACGAACTTCATTTTTTCCCCTAGTGAGACTACTGCAAGCAACGTTCCGGCCCTCCAACTGAACAACCACCAAAAGCACTGGTCAATTCAAAGAACTTTTGAGACCACCTTCATTGAAAACTCGAAAAAGTTTCAACCTAATTTTGCTGAGGATGAGTTCGACTTCTGGGTTTTTTAATGCGGAAAAAAAGCAATGGACGATAAAAACTTTGCCCGAAAACTGTCAACAGGGATCAATCAACGTGTAAAATAAAAAAAATGAGTACAATGAAAAACGTTTTTACTATTCACGTTGCGCCGAACTTTGAAAAAAAAACTAAGTTTTACTGGAACACTGAGATGATTCGTGTCGATTGCGGTGATCTAAAATAAGACAACTTAAGCAATTAGTGGAACACATACTCTATTCCATCAACTGGTTTGCTGAACACAAATGCGGGTAATTAGATAGATGTCTTTCATGCCTAGAATATGTTTTTTTAATCGTTTTATCTTTCAAAATTGGAATTCTGATGCAAAATGTTTAATAAAATGATAGTTTCAAATTAATTGTCCGAAAGCGGTAGCCAAAAGTTATAATAGGAAGTTTTTTTCTGTCCTTTGAAATGTCCTCTTCTATGCGAATAAATCAAAAGTAATGCACTGCTTAGGTAAACAAACAAGTTGCTTTTCTTAACACTTTTGGTCACCCAAAAAATTCACTGACATAAATTAGGGTAATTTCTGCAGTTCTCGTGTATTAAGTCTTGATGTGTGCAAACTGGAGTATCAGGATTTTTTTTATCTTGCTCTACAAGCATAGAACAGCTCTTATAGGGGTGACAAAAAGAACGAATTATTCACCAAGCCGTCTATCATTCTAGCCATCCATCCATCAGACGATTCGTCATTCAAAGTTTTCATCCATACAGTCGTCTATACAAGCATCCATCCTGTCTTTCAAACATCCATCCGTATAGTCAGCCATCTGTTCAATCAACCATCCATCCAGCAAGCCAATCATAATCCTCCATCCAGCCAGAAATCAATTAAACCATTCCTTTATCTATCTAGACACTCATCGTACAATACATCAATCATCACTATATCCAGCTATCCATCCTTGATGAATTCATCACTCAGTCATCTTATTCTCTAGTGGGTCATCCATAATTCTATCGAACACTCTCTTTATTCGAACATCAAGCCATCTAACCAGCAACCTAGCTAGTCATCTATCGTTAATTTGTCTATCCAGCGCCGCATCTATTCAACTTATCATTAGGCCAACTATCCATCAATCCAACCCTGCCGCAGTACATTCATCGCTCGGTTCAGCCATTCATCCGAAGCATTCGATCGAATAGGTTATACATAGCGATCAAAATTATACAGAGGGATTTTTTTTTTATAAATAGGGATTATCAGTTATATAGAAGAATCATCAGTGATATACATGGATCATTAGGGTTACATAGGGCGAATGAGTTATTTAAATGGGGTAATTATCTAAGCATGGGGTTCATTACTGTTACATAGGGAGACTTAGTTATACATAGGGGTTATTAGTCTTGCATTTTGATGAATAGTTTTACATATGGATCTTAAGTTATACATGGGTATCAATAAATATAAAATATAGGGACCATAAGTTATGCACAGAGATCATAAGTTATACATAGGTACGACTTGGGACCATCTATTAAAAATGAAAAAATAAAAACTGAAATTGAAAAAAGAAGAATTTGAAAAAAAGAACAAAAAAAGAACTTAAAAAAAATCTTCAAAAAAAAATTTGAAAAAAAATTGAAAAAATTTTTTAAAAAAAATTCTTTTTAGAGAATAATGTAGAGGGGAATGTTTTTTCGGAAAAAATTACATAAGGATCGTTGCAGATCGCCACTTTAATCATAGGGACTATTGGTTGTCGTGTAAAACATGAGGATTATTGGCTGTCATATAATACATGGTGACCATTATGATCTATACCATATGGTCATCCATGTATGACAACCCCCCGTCATAGTGTACTCTATACATACTACTTAGGATCACACTTACACTGACTTACATAAAACGCATATATATCATACCTTCATACCTACATACAGACGTATATACAGAAGTAGTAGAAGGGTGAGGGAGAGTGGGGGGGTGGGTGGAGACCCCCATGTATTAAGATAGGGAATAGAATATCCGGTCTCCGAGCTATGTATTAAGATAGGGAATAGATTTCCTATGTATTAAGGTAGGGAATAGGTTTCCTATGTATTAAGATGGTAAGGTTCAGATGGTAAGTTTCAGAAAAATTTTTGGCGCCCGAATTTTTTGAGTTCGATTTTGTCGATACTTGCGTTTCTTAGCTAGCTTCTACGGTTTAGATGTTTTGATTATTATTTTACAGGTTTGATTCAACGAGAAAACCATCTAAAGCTATACTGAAACCTAACGAAACTTCGAGAAAAAAATCATGTTTTTTGAAAAAACGTTATATTCAAAACATGAATTATATATAAATCACTGCTTCGTATAATCATTACACCACAAGTTTACAACTAGCTAAACAATACTGAATTGAATGCTATTACACTTTCAATTATTTACAAGTTCAAAGGTTTTGTGTGTATTCCGTCGTCCTGAACTTGTCTTTTAGGGTAAAAGTAGCTCAAGCCCTTCTTTGTTGGCTCGTATATAGCAACCATATGATTAATGGTTCTAGATCCTTTGGCTCTAAAATTTTGGCTCGCATTATCTAACTGTTAATTAATACTGGTTAATTACGTGTAGGTTGTGAGGTGGTGAAATTAGGGTTATGTATTCAGTTTTTTTGTACATGGCAAGTCAATGGTATGAGTTTTCCGGCAAAAACTTGGAGTTTTTGTCACAAAAATTGAAAGTTTTTCATAAAAACTTTAAAATACTATAATTTTATTGTAATTCGATCTAATTTATTGGATACTCTTACTTTCTATCTACCTGAATTGATGCCGAAACCTAATGAAACTTTGAAAAAAGTCAAATTTTAGGAAAAAATTGCAAAAAATTCCAGTTTTTGCGAAAAAGTACAAAAATTTCAAAGTTTTCGGAAAAAATTGCAAAAATTTCAAAGTTTTTGGAACAAACTGCAAATTTTTGGAAAGAACTGCAAAAATATCAAGATTTCGGCTAGTTTTTTGTTGCTTCTGATCTAATTGAATAAAAAGTAAATACGTTTAGAGATTAAAATTAAGCTCAAATTGTATTTCAATTGGCATCATGTTGAGACACTGATACAAAACTTTGAATAGAAATATAGATTTTTCCAAATTTTTCGCACAAACAATTGAAATACGATAAATTTAAGCATTATTTGAGTAACAAAGCGGTTTATATAATGCTCTCAACATTAACAGGAAAGCTCATAAAAGCTGAATCGAAATTGAAACTTGCGAAGATAGTGAAAATAACCGAAAGAAAGTAAAATGAAAATTATTCAAATTTATCAAAATTTTTCCATTTTCAACCTTTTAATTGGATATTTAACTAATTTTTTGTCCAATTCAAGGAGAATTGAAATAGTACTCTCAATACAAATGAACATTAAGAGCAATATTCCATAAAATTTCTAGATTTTTGCTCAATGATTAACCCAAATTTGTACAAAAATTACAAATTCAGAGAAGCTATTCACCTTAATATCACAGAATTTCAGATCAATGATGAAAAATGAACACTTAATTGCTAAAATTGACAAAAAAACGAGATAAATTTTTCTTAAAAATTCATTCGATAATTGCTCAAATTCAACAAAATCTTCTTCATAACTGATGATTATCTCTCTGTTGCTTCTGCAACATAGTTTCAAAATTTTCCGTAGAAATATTCTATTCTTAAAAATTATTCTTACTTTCTGCTTAATACATGATTCCGCTTTTTAACACACTTTGCAAGAAAATTTAGTCAGAACTGGAGAATTTAGGGGGAAAATAGTATCAATCGAACGAACAATTTGCTAGCAGAGATGAAATTAGAACTGATACCGTCTGATTATTTTGATAAAAATTACAAAAGTCTGCCTCAAGTTTACCTTGTTAGGTGCCACAGTAAACTATTTAAGCAAAAATACAACGTTTGGGATAAATATATATCACTTGTTTGGAAAAATAGTCAATTTTTCATGATTTTCTGTAGAAATGCTCTATGCTTAAAAGTTATTCCTGCTTTCTGCTTAATGCATGTTTTCGCTATTGAACACATTTTGCAAGAAAATTTGGTCAGAACTGGAGAATTTAGGAGGAAAATAGTATCAATTGAACGAACAATTTGTTGGCAAAGATGAAATTAGATCTGATACCGTTTGATTATTATGATAAAAATTGTAAATGATTTCCTCAAGTTTCCTTTGTTAGGTGCTACAGTAAACTATTTAAGCAAAAATACAACTTTTGGGATAAATAACTATCCCTTTTCTGGAAAAATAGTCATTTTTCTATGATTTTCTGTAGAAATGCTCTATGCTTTAAGGTTATTCCTGCTTTCTGCTTAATGCATGTTTTCGCTATTGAACACATTTTGCAAGAAAATTTAGTCAGAACTGGAGAATTTAGGAGGAAAATGGTATCAATTGAACGAACAATTTGCTGGCAAAGATAAAATTAGAAATGATACCGTCTGATTATTATGATAAAATTTGTAAATGTCTTCTTCAAGTTTCCCTTTTTAGGTGCTACAGTAAACTATTTAAGCAAAAATACAACTTATGGGATCAATAATTATCATTTTTCTGGAAAAAATGTCAGTTTTTTATAATTTTCTCTAGAAATGCTCTTTGTTTCAAGGTTTTTCTTGCTTCCTGCTTAATGCATGTTTTCGCTATTGAACACACTTTGCAAGAAAATTTAGTCAGAACTGGAGAATTTAGGAGGAAAATAGTATCAATTGTAGTACCATAAAAATTGTAATTGTCTTCCTCAAGGTTGTCTTGATAGGTGCTAGAGTAACTTATTTCAGCAAAATTACAGTTTTTGTGTCAATAACTATCACTTTTCTTGTAAAATAAATTTTAAATAGCTTTTTTTTTTCTTATTTAAAAGGGAACTTTTCTCAAAAATATCGAATTGAGAAAGAATCGGTGCTGGTTAAAACATTCAAAAAAATTTGTTAAAAATGAGAATATAAATGTGTTTTTACAATTTAAGAACAAATTAGGAGCAGCTCTATTAGTTATATTCTGAAAACCTCCGGAAATACGCAAGGGAACCTAGTTCCTAACATCTAAAAACTTTCAAAAGAGCGCGTCTCAAAAATGATTTAGCAAAGGAAATCAAGGTGCAAACTGGAACAATTGTGTAATTTTCGGATTTTTATTAAGCAAAAGAAACTCTATATAGTTTTAAAAAAATAATGAAATGTAGATCTTGAAAGCTGTTTTTGCTTTATGCTTCATGTATCTTCTTCCAAAAGATGTCGGATTGAGTTTACTTTACAAACACTATCCTCAAAACATCTGATTTTTCATAAAAAGTTATCTTATGTATCAAAGGATAACAAATTTTTCTGATGAATTACACGTAAATACCAATCTTTGACACTATTTATGTCGGAGTTTTTCTCAAAATATGGTTTGTAAGCTAAATTTTTGTAAAATTATGTCAAAACTCTTAATGAATTAAATCGAGTTTCTATCTCATTTTCTCAGTTTGTGCTTCATCTTCTATCTATCAAATTAATCCAATTTGAACAAAAATTACTTGAAAATTGAACTTTTGATGGAAAAAGGTATCGTTTCAACGACCGTTCAACAATCCGAAGCTGAATTAATACCATGAATCCTTTGCTAAACGTCTTTAAATGATTTTCTCTACTTGATAATTTTTTATTGCTGTTTCAACTCTGAATTTTGGAAAAATGTATCGTTTCAACGACCGTTCAACAATCCGAAGCTGAAGTAATAGCATGAATCCTTTGCTAAACGTCTTTAAATGATTTTTTCTACTTTATATTGCTCTTTCAACTCTGAATTTCAATTTTGAAGTAAATTTTGGGTTGAGAATGATGTATATTATTATCTTGAAATTTTCAAATGTCAGCAAAACATACAAATTTCAGGTCAGTTATCAATTCCTTTTCTGAGCCGTAGAAAAAAAGCGAAAAAAACCATTATTCTTAGTAAATCATTCCCCAATATCTGCTACGCACTACTCTAAGATTACTTTTACAACCACTAAGCAAGGAAAACTTTAAATTGGTTACTAGGCGAAACTTTTCAATTAATCGATGTTTTATAAATATCCTGTTTTTTTTGTATTTCAACAAATTCTTAAGTACTCGTTAGCGTATGTAATTCGCTTTTACTACAAATTTATCGCAACAAAATCTCCGCAAGCTTGCAACCAATGGAGTTTTTACTGTAGTTTAAAGATTTTCGGATTGATTTTCGTCGAAAGTTTCACGAGAATTTGAACTCGATTGTTGCTGGTTTTACCATCAATCAGAACCTTTAAATATGACAGAACAAGAATAATGACAAAAACCTGTAAATGGTTTACTGAAAATTTTTCAAATATAGTGTTTAGACTTTGCAGACTCAGTAAAAAATTATAATTCAAAGTATTTTCTACTATGTTTTTCTTAAAAATATATCAATGTTACCTTCTCTTGGAGTGTTTTTTGAGACTGCCGAGCACATACTTTAATATTATATTGACACTGCTTCATCTTGATAAGATTAGTAAGTTCCTCGCTGCTAATTGTATAAAAGTTACAATTGGAACACTTTAAAACGTCACAGTGCCTTCGATGTCTTGACGCGTCTTTACGTGTGTATTCTCTTCCACATTCAAGACATGCAATTCCTTTGTTTCTATTAAGTAACGGCATCTGAAAAGGAAGAAGAAGAAAAAAATGGGAGGTTTAGAAAGTCCCAAATTTTCAGTAAAGTAAAGTTGAATAGGCTCAAAAAATGAGTAAAAGTGAACAAAAACAGCAATTTTCTTGAACAATTGTTTTTGACGTGAAAGAAAATCAGAATAGATACGCTATTTAGCCTAGCTGAAATGAAAATCATCCAATGGAGTTTTCAAAAATTTGATATCAATTAATCAGAATCGAGCATTCATTTTAAGGAAATTTTTTCAAAATCCTGCTTGATTCGGTTTGGAATCAGATTTCCAGAGATTTGCTTTGAAAAATTGATCAACTTTGAGTTATTCTCCCAAATTTACATCGAAAGCAAAGAAATTGACTATCTACTCTAAAATAAATTTTTTCTCATTGATTACATACAAAAAATTCAATTAACTTGATGAAAAAAATTGTACAGATGCTACTTGTTCCCTATTCTTTTGTTACTTATATCAACAAAATTTCTCATTCTTTCATCAAACAACTTTTGGTCATTTATTTTTGCAATTATTCTTGTGTATATTTTTACTTTTTTGGCAGATTTAAGTCCTTAAAAATTTCTCTGATTGGATACGACAACTAGAATAAAAATGAACATTTTTGTGATTGGAAACAAAAATACCCAAAATGGAGCTTTGTTTCCAATTGGACACGACTTTTATCACAGACTCCCATAAAAGGAAGCTGAAATCTGATTGGACACGACTGCAATCCAAATAAGGAAAATCAATTCTGATTGATCAAACCCACACATTCGAGTTGAAGGTAGCCACATCATTCTATTTTCAACTTAACTACCGTCAACTACCTCCTCTCTCAGCTCTAAATACCTTGATTTCAAGTTCTCTTCCGTCAGCTATCCCTCTATCAGCTTTTTCTTGTTTTTACTCTTTTACTCAATTTATTGCTCAAAATGATCTTCTCAGTACAAAACAGCAATCTCATGTACTCTGTAGAATTTTCGCCTGATCTAGTACAAATTCAAGTGCGAGAAACAGTCTCTGGAGTTTTTCTGGCACGAATGGATATCCCAATTCAAGTCTGGCACATGGTGGAAGTGATGCGAAGGGATTTCAACGAACATCATATGACACAAGTACCCATGACAGAGAACCAACTTGAAGAAATGCAAATGATGGAGGAAGTTTCTGATCATGTGGGCATGAACTACCCCGAGATTCCGGACTCAAGATTTGTGGCTCAACCAGTCGACGACTTCCTCTTTCCTTGGGAGGAGGAAGGATCAGTCGAAAACTCCATCACAATAGATGAAGATGAGGGTTTCTCAGAAACAATGACGCCTCCAGCTCCACAACAACCTCCAGCAATGGAACCTCATCCAGCTCTGCGTTCTTTAGAGAACCTTCAGAACTCTTCTGCTGCTCGACAGCTTTTTGATTAAATGTTTTTGTAAATAATTGTTGTTTGGTATTATTTTGTTCTTTGTAATTAATTAATTTCTTCAATTTCTGTTTAATTATGAGAATAGTTGAGAGGTTCAGAGGTAAGCTATTTAAAAACAATTAAAACCTAATTTAGTACTCCGTACTTGTTGCACATATGTTAAGAAACTCGAATATTTTTTGCACACATATTCGGAAAACACTAAAAAAATTGTATACATGTTAAAAGTTACCTAATGGTTTTGCATCTTGTACACATTTTCGCACTTTGTAGAAAAATTGAAACACTTTTTGCTTTTCGTCAAAAAAAGTGAAAGACTTTTCGCAAATTGTCATAAATATTGAAACCTTTTTCGCATCTTGTCAAAAAAAGTTGAAACACTTTTCGTATTTTATCGAAAAAACTGATACATTTTTCGCATTTTGTCAAAAAAATTGAAACACTTTCCGCATTTTATCGAAAAAAGTAAAACGCTTTTCGCATTTTGTCGAAAAAAGTAAAACACATTTTGCATTTTATCGAAAAAAGTAAAACACTTTTCGCATTTTGCCGAAAAAATTGAAACACTTTTCGCATTGTGTCGAAAAAAGTAAAACACTTTTCGAATCTTGTCAAAAAAAGTGAAGCACTTTTCGCATCTTGTCAAAAAAATTGAAACATTTTCGTATTTTGTCAAAAAAAATTAAAACACTTTTCTTTCCCATTTTGTCAAAAAACTTGAAACAATTTTCGCATTTGTACAAAAAGTGAAACAATTTTCGCATACGCTTCAAAAACATGAAAAAATTTTCCCATCTTGCCGAAATAAATCATTACAATTTTTCTTGCACAGTTAATTGCTGATCTTTATGAAACTTTTATTCAAAATTAGATCCTTCAGAAAACTAATTTTTGCATGTCTGTTGATCAGGAACAATTGAAAGACAAGGTATTAGAAGTTTTCTAAGCAATAAGTCAACATGCTTTTTACATCAAAGTTCTGCGTTTTTTTGCCTTATCATTTTAGAAATGAAAAAAAAATCAACATAATTTTTCAAAAAACCAAGAAAAAACAAGCATTTTATCAAAAAAAAATTCTTAGATAGGTATACGTAAAAAAAATTTTTTTGTTTATATGTTAAAAACTGTTCAGGCTAGAAAAAATTTTTTTTGACAAAATTCTTGTAACAAATATTCAATTATCTTAAGAAAAACTATTTGAAAAAGCCGTTCAGAGGGTTTGACATGATTCCTCTACAGAGCTAGGAAGGTGTTTTTTGAATTATTTAGTTAATAAAAAAGTAATTCCACCTGAGAAATCGACGTCATTACACTTTAATTTTTATAGAACAGTAAAAGTTGTGGAATATTTCCACCAGAGAAATTGACGTCATTATTCATTAAATTCTAGAATCTTCTATTTTTAGAATCTACAGATTAAATCCTTCAGAACTTATCAATGGAAAACTTTAAAAGATCTTTTGCTGTAAGCTAAAGATCAGAACTTGAAAAAGCCATTTTAATCTGAAAATACGTGTATTTAAAAGCTTAGCAATGAAAGGGATCGAGGAAGGAAATTCAGTTTCATTCAAAATCTTAAACAAGAAAAACTCTTATCTACAAAGACAAAAAAGATAATCATTGTGAACAAACCATCTAAATGGATTGCGTAAAGATAAAATATAAAAAAATACTTCTAAGGTCAAAAATTTTGGAACATATTCATTCTTCTCTCATATCAGTACTTCAAATTTTTTGAAAAAGCATGGTTCCCTGTTTTTTTTTTTAAATTTCGAACAAGAAATACAGAAGATACTTTGTTTGTAGCATTTTTGTACCCATTTTTACGGCTTTGAATAGTTTTTTATAATGGTAACCTTTTGAAGAATTAATTGAATACGTCCAAAATAG
This sequence comes from Symsagittifera roscoffensis, assembly GCF_963678635.1. Classification (NCBI taxonomy): domain Eukaryota; kingdom Metazoa; phylum Xenacoelomorpha; order Acoela; family Convolutidae; genus Symsagittifera; species Symsagittifera roscoffensis. The sequence goes on from NC_087069.1 coordinate 56,544,017, forward strand.
ATTAGATTTCTATTTACGGAACCCAAAATTTAAAATTATGATTTTGAAAAATGTTTACGAAAGTAGCTGAAGTTTTAAATCAATTGATTGTATTTCTAGTCAATTTTTGGTCATGCAGCTATCGAGCTAAAATACGAAAACCTTTTCTTGAACACAATAAAAATATACACAAGACCAATTGCAAAAATAAATGACCAAAAGTTGTTTGATGAAAGAATGAGAAATTTTGTTGATATAAGTAACAAAAGAATAGGGAACAAGTAGCATCTGTACAATTTTTTTCATCAAGTTAATTGAATTTTTTGTATGTAATCAATGAGAAAAAATTTATTTTAGAGTAGATAGTCAATTTCTTTGCTTTTGATGTAAATTTGGGAGAATAACTCAAAGTTGATCAATTTTTCAAAGCAAATCTCTGGAAATCTGATTCCAAACCGAATCAAGCAGGATTTTGAAAAAATTTCCTTAAAATGAATGCTCGATTCTGATTAATTGATAGCAATTTTTTGAAAACTCCATTGGATGATTTTCATTTCAGCTAGGCTAAATAGCGTATCTATTCTGATTTTCTTTCACGTCAAAAACAATTGTTCAAGAAAATTGCTGTTTTTGTTCACTTTTACTCATTTTTTGAGCCTATTCAACTTTCCTTTACTGAAAATTTGGGACTTTCTAAACCTCCCATTTTTTTCTTCTTCTTCCTTTTCAGATGCCGTTACTTAATAGAAACAAAGGAATTGCATGTCTTGAATGTGGAAGAGAATACACACGTAAAGACGCGTCAAGACATCGAAGGCACTGTGACGTTTTAAAGTGTTCCAATTGTAACTTTTATACAATTAGCAGCGAGGAACTTACTAATCTTATCAAGATGAAGCAGTGTCAATATAATGTTAAAGTATGTGCTCGGCAGTCTCAAAAAACACTCCAAGAGAAGGTAACATTGATATATTTTTAAGAAAAACATAGTAGAAAATACTTTGAATTATAATTTTTTACTGAGTCTGCAAAGTCTAAACACTATATTTGAAAAATTTTTAGTAAACCATTTACAGGTTTTTGTCATTATTCTTGTTCTGTCATATTTAAAGGTTCTGATTGATGGTAAAACCAGCAACAATCGAGTTCAAATTGTCGTAAGTTCTTTATAGGGCGAATGAGTTATTTAAATGGGGTAATTATCTAAGCATGGGGTTCATTACTGTTACATAGGGAGACTTAGTTATACATAGGGGTTATTAGTCTTGCATTTTGATGAATAGTTTTACATATGGATCTTAAGTTATACATGGGTATCAATAAATATAAAATATAGGGACCATAAGTTATGCACAGAGATCATAAGTTATACATAGGTACGACTTGGGACCATCTATTAAAAATGAAAAAATAAAAATTTAAGTTGTAAAAAGAAGAATTTGAAAAAAAGAACAAAAAAAGAACTTAAAAAAAATTTTCAAAAAAAAATTTGAAAAAAAAATTGAAAAAATTTTTTTAAAAAAATTCTTTTTAGAGAATAATGTAGAGGGGAATGTTTTTCGGAAAAAATTACATAAGGATCGTTGCAGATCCCCACTTTAATCATAGGGACTATTGGTTGTCGTGTAAAACATGAGGATTATTGGCTGTCATATAATACATGGTGACCATTATGATCTATACCATATGGTCATCCATATATGACAACCCCCCGTCATAGTGTACTCTATACATACTACTTAGGATCACACTTACACTGACTTACATAAAACGCATATATATCATACCTTCATACCTACATACAGACGTATATACAGAAGTAGTAGAAGGGTGAGGGAGAGTGGGGGGGGTGGTTGGAGACCCCCATGTATTAAGATAGGGAATAGAATATCCGGTCTCCGAGCTATGTATTAAGATAGGGAATAGATTTCCTATGTATTAAGGTAGGGAATAGGTTTCCTATGTATTAAGATGGTAAGGTTCAGATGGTAAGTTTCAGAAAAATTTTAAGCGCCCGAATTTTTTGAGTTCGATTTTGTCGATACTTGCGTTTCTTAGCTAGCTTCTACGGTTTAGATGTTTTGATTATTATTTTACAGGTTTGATTCAACGAGAAAACCATCTAAAGCTATACTGAAACCTAACGAAACTTCGAGAAAAAAATCATGTTTTTTGAAAAAACGTTATATTCAAAACATGAATTATATATAAATCACTGCTTCGTATAATCATTACACCACAAGTTTACAACTAGCTAAACAATACTGAATTGAATGCTATTACACTTTCAATTATTTACAAGTTCAAAGGTTTTGTGTGTATTCCGTCGTCCTGAACTTGTCTTTTAGGGTAAAAGTAGCTCAAGCCCTTCTTTGTTGGCTCGTATATAGCAACCATATGATTAATGGTTCTAGATCCTTTGGCTCTAAAATTTTGGCTCGCATTATCTAACTGTTAATTAATACTGGTTAATTACGTGTAGGTTGTGAGGTGGTGAAATTAGGGTTATGTATTCAGTTTTTTTGTACATGGCAAGTCAATGGTAAGAGTTTTCGGGCAAAAACTTGGAGTTTTTGTCACAAAAATTGAATATTTTTCATAAAAACTTTAAAATACTATAATTTTATTGTAATTCGATCTAATTTATTGGATACTCTTACTTTCTATCTACCTGAATTGATGCCGAAACCTAATGAAACTTTGAAAAAAGTCAAATTTTGGGAAAAATTACAAAAAATTCCAGTTTTAGCGAAAAAGTACAAAAATTTCAAAGTTTTCGGAAAAAATTGCAAAAATTTCAAAGTTTTTGGAACAAACTGCAAGTTTTTGGAAAGAACTGCAAAAATATCAAGATTTCGGCTAGTTTTTTGTTGCTTCTGATCTAATTGAATAAAAAGTAAATACGTTTAGAGATTAAAATTAAGCTCAAATTGTATTTCAATTAGCATCATGTTGAGACACTGATACAAAACTTTGAATAGAAATATAGATTTTTCCAAATTTTTCGCACAAACAATTGAAATACGATAAATTTAAGCATTATTTGAGTAACAAAGCGGTTTATATAATGCTCTCAACATTAACAGGAAAGCTCATAAAAGCTGAATCGAAATTGAAACTTGCGGAAGATAGTGAAAATAACCGAAAGAAAGTAAAATGAAAATTATTCAAATTTATCAAAATTTTTCCATTTTCAACCTTTTAATTGGATATTTAACTAATTTTTTGTCCAATTCACGGAGAATTGAAATAGTACTCTCAATACAAATGAACATTAAGAGCAATATTCCATAAAATTTCTAGATTTTTGCTCAATGATTAACCCAAATTTGTACAAAAATTACAAATTCAGAGAAGCTATTCACCTTAATATCACAGAATTTCAGATCAATGATGAAAAATGAACACTTAATTGCTAAAATTGACAAAAAAAAACGAGATAAATTTTTCTTAAAAATTCATTCGATAATTGCTCAAATTCAACAAAATCTTCTTCATAACTGATGATTATCTCTCTGTTGCTTCTGCAACATAGTTTCAAAATTTTCCGTAGAAATGTTCTATTCTTAAAAGTTATTCTTACTTTCTGCTTAATACATGATTCCGCTTTTTAACACACTTTGCAAGAAAATTTAGTCAGAACTGGAGAATTAAGGGGGAAAATAGTATCAATCGAACGAACAATTTGCTAGCAGAGATGAAATTAGAACTGATACCGTCTGATTATTTTGATAAAAATTATAAATGTCTGCCTCAAGTTTACCTTGTTAGGTGCCACAGTAAACTATTTAAGCAAAAATACAACGTTTGGGATAAATATCTATCACTTGTTTGGAAAAATAGTCAATTTTTCATGATTTTCTGTAGAAATGCTCTATGCTTAAAAGTTATTCCTGCTTTCTGCTTAATGCATGTTTTCGCTATTGAACACATTTTGCAAGAAAATTTGGTCAGAACTGGAGAATTTAGGAGGAAAATAGTATCAATTGAACGAACAATTTGTTGGCAAAGATAAAATTAGATCTGATACCGTTTGATTATTATGATAAAAATTGTAAATGATTTCCTCAAGTTTCCTTTGTTAGGTGCTACAGTAAACTATTTAAGCAAAAATACAACTTTTGGGATAAATAACTATCACTTTTTTGGAAAAATAGTCATTTTTCTATGATTTTCTGTAGAAATGCTCTATGCTTAAAGGTTATTCCTGCTTTCTGCTTAATGCATGTTTTCGCTATTGAACACATTTTGCAAGAAAATTTAGTCAGAACTGGAGAATTTAGGAGGAAAATGGTATCAATTGAACGAACAATTTGCTGGCAAAGATAAAATTAGAAATGATACCGTCTGACTATTATGATAAATTTTGTAAATGTCTTCTTCAAGTTTCCCTTTTTAGGTGCTACAGTAAACTATTTAAGCAAAAATACAACTTATGGGATCAATAATTATCATTTTTCTGGAAAAAATGTCATTTTTTTTATAATTTTCTCTAGAAATGCTCTTTGTTTCAAGGTTTTTCTTGCTTCCTGCTTAATGCATGTTTTCGCTATTGAACACACTTTGCAAGAAAATTTAGTCAGAACTGGAGAATTTAGGAGGAAAATAGTATCAATTGTAGTACCATAAAAATTGTAATTGTCTTCCTCAAGGTTGTCTTGATAGGTGCTAGAGTAACTTATTTCAGCAAAATTACAGTTTTTGTGTCAATAACTATCACTTTTCTTGTAAAATAAATTTTAAATAGCTTTTTTTTTCTTATTTAAAAGGGAACTTTTCTCAAAAATATCGAATTGAGAAAGAATCGGTGCTGGTTAAAACATTCAAAAAAATATGTTAAAAATGAGAATATAAATGTGTTTTTACAATTTAAGAACAAATTAGGAGCAGCTCTATTAGTTATATTCTGAAAACCTCCGGAAATACGCAAGGGAACCTAGTTCCTAACATCTAAAAACTTTCAAAAGAGCGCGTCTCAAAAATGATTTAGCAAAGGAAATCAAGGTGCAAACTGGAACAATTGTGTAATTTTCGGATTTTTATTAAGCAAAAGAAACTTAGTTTAAAAAAAATAATGAAATGTAGATCTTGAAAGCTGTTTTTGCTTTATGCTTCATGTATCTTCTTCCAAAAGATGTCGGATTGAGTTTACTTTACAAACACTATCCTCAAAACATCTGATTTTTCATAAAAAGTTATCTTATGTATCAAAGGATAACAAATTTTTCTGATGAATTACACGTAAATACCAATCTTTGACACTATTTATATCGGAGTTTTTCTCAAAATATGGTTTATAAGCTAAATTTTTGTAAAATTATGTCAAAACTCTTAATGAATTAAATCGAGTTTCTATCTCATTTTCTCAGTTTGTGCTTCATCTTCTATCTATCAAATTAATCCAATTTGAACAAAAATTACTTGAAAATTGAACTTTTGATGGAAAAAGGTATCGTTTCAACGACCGTTCAACAATCCGAAGCTGAATTAATACCATGAATCCTTTGCTAAACGTCTTTAAAAGATTTTCTCTACTTGATAATTTTTTATTGCTGTTTCAACTCTGAATTTTGGAAAAATGTATCGTTTCAACGACCGTTCAACAATCCGAAGCTGAAGTAATAGCATGAATCCTTTGCTAAACGTCTTTAAATGATTTTTTCTACTTTATATTGCTCTTTCAACTCTGAATTTCAATTTTGAAGTAAATTTTGGGTTGAGAATGATGTATATTATTATCTTGAAATTTTCAAATGTCAGCAAAACATACACATTTCAGGTCAGTTATCAATTCCTTTTCTGAGCCGTAGAAAAAAAGCGAAAAAAACCATAATTCTTAGTAAATCATTCCCCAATATCTGCTACGCACTACTCTAAGATTACTTTTACCACCACTAAGCAAGGAAAACTTTAAATTGGTTACTAGGCGAAACTTTTCAATTAATCGATGTTTTATAAATATCCAGGTTTTTTTTGTATTTCAACAAATTCTTAAGCACTCGTTAGCGTATGTAATTCGCTTTTACTACAAATTTATCGCAACAAAATCTCCGCAAGCTTGCAACCAATGGAGTTTTTACTGTAGTTTAAAGATTTTCGGATTGATTTCCGTCGAAAGTTTCACGACAATTTGAACTCGATTGTTGCTGGTTTTACCATCAATCAGAACCTTTAAATATGACAGAACAAGAATAATGACAAAAACCTGTAAATGGTTTACTGAAAATTTTTCAAATATAGTGTTTAGACTTAGCAGACTCAGTAAAAAATTATAATTCAAAGTATTTTCTACTATGTTTTTCTTAAAAATATATCAATGTTACCTTCTCTTGGAGTGTTTTTTGAGACTGCCGAGCACATACTTTAACATTATATTGACACTGCTTCATCTTGATAAGATTAGTAAGTTCCTCGCTGCTAATTGTACAAAAGTTACAATTGGAACACTTTAAAACGTCACAGTGCCTTCGATGTCTTGACGCGTCTTTACGTGTGTATTCTCTTCCACATTCAAGACATGCAATTCCTTTGTTTCTATTAAGTAACGGCATCTGAAAAGGAAGAAGAAGAAAAAAATGGGAGGTTTAGAAAGTCCCAAATTTTCAGTAAAGGAAAGTTGAATAGGCTCAAAAAATGAGTAAAAGTGAACAAAAACAGCAATTTTCTTGAACAATTGTTTTTGACGTGAAAGAAAATCAGAATAGATACGCTATTTAGCCTAGCTGAAATGAAAATCATCCAATGGAGTTTTCAAAAATTTGCTATCAATTAATCAGAATCGAGCATTCATTTTAAGGAAATTTTTTCAAAATCCTGCTTGATTCGGTTTGGAATCAGATTTCCAGAGATTTGCTTTGAAAAATTGATCAACTTTGAGTTATTCTCCCAAATTTACATCAAAAGCAAAGAAATTGACTATCTACTCTAAAATAAATTTTTTCTCATTGATTACATACAAAAAATTCAATTAACTTGATGAAAAAAATTGTACAGATGCTACTTGTTCCCTATTCTTTTGTTACTTATATCAACAAAATTTCTCATTCTTTCATCAAACAACTTTTGTTCATTTATTATTGCAATTGGTCTTGTGTATATTTTTACTTTTTTGGCAGATTTAAGTCCTTAAAAATTTCTCTGATTGGATACGACAACTAGAATAAAAATGAACATTTTTGTGATTGGAAACTAAAATACCCAAAATGGAGCTTTGTTTCCAATTGGACACGACTTTTATCACAGAATCCCATTAAAGGAAGCTGAAATCTGATTGGACACGACTGCAATCCAAATAAGGAAAATCAATTCTGATTGGTCAAACCCACACATTCGAGTTGAAGGTAGCCACATCATTCTATTTTCAACTTAACTACCGTCAACTACCTCCTCTCTCAGCTCTAAATACCTTGATTTCAAGTTCTCTTCCGTCAGCTATCCCTCTATCAGCTTTTTCTTGTTTTTACTCTTTTACTCAATTTATTGCTCAAAATGATCTTCTCAGTACAAAACAGCAATCTCATGTACTCTGTAGAATTTTCGCCTGATCTAGTACAAATTCAAGTGCGAGAAACAGTCTCTGGAGTTTTTCTGGCACGAATGGATATCCCAATTCAAGTCTGGCACATGGTGGAAGTGATGCGAAGGGATTTCAACGAACATCATATGACACAAGTACCCATGACAGAGAACCAACTTGAAGAAATGCAAATGATGGAGGAAGTTTCTGATCATGTGGGCATGAACTACCCCGAGATTCCGGACTCAAGATTTGTGGCTCAACCAGTCGACGACTTCCTCTTTCCTTGGGAGGAGGAAGGATCAGTCGAAAACTCCATCACATTAGATGAAGATGAGGGTTTCTCAGAAACAATGACGCCTCCAGCTCCACAACAACCTCCAGCAATGGAACCTCATCCAGCTCTGCGTTCTTTAGAGAACCTACAGAACTCTTCTGCTGCTCGACAGCTTTTTGATTAAATGTTTTTGTAAATAATTGTTGTTTGGTATTATTTTTGTTCTTTGTAATTAATTAATTTCTTCAATTTCTGTTTAATTATGAGAATAGTTGAGAGGTTCAGAGTAAGCTATTTAAAAACAATTGAAACCTAATTTAGTACTCCGTACTTGTTGCACATATGTTAAGAAACTCGAATATTTTTTGCACACATATTCGGAAAACACTAAAAAAATTGTATACATGTTAAAAGTTACCTAATGGTTTTGCATCTTGTACACATTTTCGCACTTTGTAGAAAAATTGAAACACTTTTTGCTTTTCGTCAAAAAAAGTGAAAGACTTTTCGTAAATTGTCATAAATATTGAAACCTTTTTTGCATCTTGTCAAAAAAAGTTTAAACACTTTTCGTATTTTATCGAAAAAACTGATACATTTTTCGCATTTTGTCAAAAAAATTGAAACACTTTTCGCATTTTATCGAAAAAAGTAAAACGCTTTTCGCATTTTGTCGAAAAAAGTAAAACACATTTTGCATTTTATCGAAAAAAGTAAAACACTTTTCGCATTTTGCCGAAAAAATTGAAACACTTTTCGCAATGTGTCGAAAAAAGTAAAACACTTTTCGCATCTTGTCAAAAAAATTGAAACATTTTCGTATTTTGTCAAAAAAAATTAAAACACTTTTCTTTCGCATTTTGTCAAAAAACTTGAAACAATTTTCGCATTTGTACAAAAAGTGAAACAATTTTGGCATACGCTTCAAAAACATGAAAAACTTATCCCATCTTGCCGAAATAAATCATTACAATTTTTCTTGCACAGTTAATTGCTGATCTTTATGAAACTTTTATTCAAAATTAGATCCTTCAGAAAACTAATTTTTGCATGTCTGTTGAACAGAAACAATTGAAAACCAAGGTATTAGAAGTTTTCTAAGCAATAAGTCAACATGCTTTTTACATCAAAGTTCTGCGTTTTTTGCCTTATCATTTTAGAAATGAAAAAAAATTCAACATAATTTTTCAAAAAACCAAGAAAAAACGTGCATTTTATCAAAAAAAAATTCTTAGATAGGTATACGTAAAAAAAATTTTTTTGTTTATATGTTAAAAACTGTTCAGGCTAGAAAAAAATTTTTTTGACAAAATTCTTGTAACAAATATTCAATTATCTTAAGAAAAACTATTTGAAAAAGCCGTTCAGAGGGTTTGACATGATTCCTCTACAGAGCTAGGAAGGTGTTTTTTGAATTATTAAGTTAATAAAAAAGTAATTCCACCTGAGAAATTGACGTCATTACACTTTAATTTTTATAGAACAGTAAAAGTTGTGGAATATTTCCACGAGAGAAATTGACGTCATTATTCATTAAATTCTAGAATCTTCTATTTTTAAAATCTACAGATTAAATCCTTCAATTTTATAAAAAATCATTACACATTAACATCTACATTTTCCTCAATCTTTTAAATTCTAGAAACAATCACTTAAATTTAACCAATCAGAATTTCAGAACTAACTCTAAGGTGATGACGTTGATGAAAAATTTTTGTAGATTTTAGTTATTTTGCTAGTTCTTTAAATTAAAAAAAGATAGGCAACCAGGGTTGTAAATAATAGGAATAGTTTTCAATGAAATTCCTGCCTTTTGAAAAATCTTAGTCAGAAAAGAATTCTTATTTTACAAAAAACTTTATAATTAATTAAAATCAATCAAGTGTTGCAAAATTTTTGGAGTTAATTTTTTTATGAGAATTTCAGCAAAATCAACAGGTGAAAAAATATATATTTCATTTCTTTTGAAAATCTCCCACAGTTCAGTTCATTTTACCGACATGAGAAAAATTTTTAGAAGAAACGGAAATCTATCTTTGAAACCAATCATAATAGAACGAGCGAGTTATTGCATCCAGTTTGAAATTGTCACCGAAACTGTCAAGATTCTCAAATTTATTAAAATGTATCAAGCTAGTGAGCAAATTATCATAGATTTTTCGGAGTGGAGAGAACTTGAGAGTAGAAGAGTCAGGGAATTTGGAAAAGAAATGGCTTTGTCTAAGTCACCTTCGAGAAAAAAGTACGGTTTTTCATATGATTCAAATGAAAAATATTTTGATGAAGTTGTGGATCTGGGATACGGAAATAGTTTTCATTTGCTTACAAGTGAACATTTACTAAAAATGACTATTTTTGAAAAAATGGTTGATTTTGACATCTTCTACAGAGATCCGAAGAAGTGTTTCAGTCCCTTAAGAATTTCCCTACATGATTGGTGAAAAATTGAAACAATTCGTGATTGAAGGTACAAGAAAGAAAAAATTGAAGGTTCAACAGGATAACTTAGCTCTGTTTAGAAGGAAACATGGTGTGGCACATGAAGAAGAAAGTGACAAGGAAGTCGAAAATTAACTCATTTTTTGATTTTTTACACATTTTTTCAAGTTTCCCATTGAAATGTAAATTGGTCTTTTTTATCATTTGAATAAAGTGCTCCTGAACCAAAGCTTTGTTTTTAAAGATTTATCAATGTAAACTTTGAAGAGCACATTTGAAAACAATTGCTTATTTTATCACAAAGCTTACATAATCACTATGCACAGAACCATGACAATCAATAAAGCAATCAATAATCTTGAACAAATCAGGTTCATATTTTGAGTTTTGAATTTTTCGAAATCTATCCAGAAACGCTGAACCAAGAGTTTGTGTGGAAGCCAGTTTCTGGTTGGAACATAAATAATGTCTCTTGAATTTTTTCCGAAATAGTCGTTTCTTTGCAATACTAGGCATTTTTTTGGCTCCTCTCCATCGTAAGTTATGTTGAACAGCTCGTCTAAGCTGATTGAACATTTCTCCGCTTGACGTAACAATACTTGAATAGAATCTGTGTTTGAACAAAGTGTAAAGACAGTCAATTTCTTGATATATGTATACATATTTATCTAATCTCTGAAAAATTTGGCTAAGAGATATTCCAATAAAACCAAATGGAACTTACAATTTTCCAAAGAGCATAAAGAGTTGTGGGTAAAGACACAATAATCCTGTGTTACTAAGTATTTTTCGTAAAAATTACTGGAAACGGAAATAAATAGTGATTTTTTACAATAATCTGAATGAAAGCTGGGAAGAGCTTGACACATAGCAGCAGCCAATGGGAAGAATGATTTATGCTGAGAATTGTGGATTTATATAGGAGAAGTCACGCCTACGTGATTTCGGTATATGTAAATTTCATACAAAACTTTCCTTATTTGATATTACCTCCATAAATGGAAATCATGATGAGTCATACATTTTACTTCAATTTTCAATTAATCTCAAAATCATTTTTCTCATTTCTCTTCATCTGATCAGTTTTTCAAAAATGTACCCAAGAAAAGACACTAGTCCCAATTATATTGAGTTTTCAAAAAATCAAACAAGAATTGGGAGATTTAATTGGTTCCAAAAATCCTACAAGGGGAAATTTTATTTTGAGCCCTGCTTTCAACTACTAAAAATTAACGATTTGGGACAATTTGAAAAGTCTCAACAAGTCTATTTTAGTGAAAAAGAAGGTGAAGCATTATCAACAATCCGGAATACTGTTATTCACGATGCTGAAAACCTTGGACTCGTACCTATATATGAAGCCAAACCTGGCAAAGAATCAACTATGGATCAGGAGCTGGAGATCTGTAATAGAGTATATGAAATAGCAACATACAACATGAGGAGGGTGATTGTCACAATCAAGAAGTACAGTGTGAACAAGCCACCCTACATTCAGATTCGACTCTTTACTGCAAAAGAGAATGAAGCAATGAAACAAGTTGCCTATGTCAAATATACTTTGAACGAATTCAAAGAACTGTCCCAAATTTTGGGAGACTTTTTGTTTGTTGATAATTGTAAGCCTCATTAATGCTTTGTGATGTTTTGTATGTTGGTTAATTGAAAAATTGTTGGTTCAAAACTATCTTTTGTCACTGAAGTTCACATTTAGAGCTGGGATATCTGAGGAAAAAACAGACAAAACATGAAAATTTAATCAAAATTGACATAAAGCTCTATCCAATCATCAATAGATTTTCCACTATTTGTTTAGGAAAATACAAAAAAATTTATTTAATTAATGCTTTTATCAAAAGTTGAGTAAAAGTTGTCTTATTTGAACAACATTACAAACAAAATGTATAATTAGTTGTAACATTATCATTATTTTTCGAAATTCTGAATTTCATTGGTTGTTTTCAATTGCCTTAATTTGAGGATTTGATTGGCTACATGAATTAACTTAAAAATAACCAGTCACTAAATAAGGGAAATACACTTTATGTTGATTGCAAAATAAGTAAAAAGTGGTTCAACAATTCGAGTTTTTTCAAGTTTCTTTGTTAATTTCAGTAAGAAATATGTTTCTATCAAAAGCGTTTTCAATGTCTGAAATGAACATTTATCAGATTCTAAGGTTGAACTACTACAAAAAACACAAAGAGTGGCGGACACATGACGTCGATGGAGAGGAGATTTCAGAAAAGAAGAGTACTACCAGATTTATCAAAAATGTTTTTATTTAGAAGAACTAACTCAAATTGAGTGGTCGATCAGTAAAAAACAAAAGAATGGAAGTTTCTATGAAACAAATATTGAAGATAAGGAACATCATTTCGATTACTGTTTTGAATTTGATACAAATGCAAAATCTAGAGTTGTCAGATTATCTTTTAATCGACTATCCAAATCTGAAAAATTTTCGGTTGTTTTAATTACAATATACCTGAAGAAAAACAACAAAAATGTATATTTCGGTAGTTTCTCTTTTCACTGGTTAGAAATAGAACAAATCGAAAAAATTTTGATTGAAATTTCAAAATTGAATTCAGCATCGAAAAAACAATATAAACCAGACAAGAAATCTCAGAGTTTGGTTCTGATCTACAAAGTATTTTAAAATCTGTGAATACTTCATTCTGATTGATTATTTTCACAAATACTACCTGTGAAGAAATCCTTGATATCTACAAACGATATCAAAACTGTTGAAAAACCCATGAGAAGTAGAAATCAGTTTCGATTGGTTGACATAAACTTTATTAAAATTTCCATGACCATTGAAGCTCGATTCTGATTGGTTGGTATCAGAAAAAATTCAAAATTTCCTTAAAAAGAA